>NW_006383007.1:871580-902031 GCF_000327345.1 Myotis davidii
GAGGGGTGGGAGAGAGAGAAAAGAGGGGGGGAGGGCGGGGGACGGGTGGGGAGCGCAGGGGTAGGGAGGGGAGCAGAGGGTGCACACTGTGATAATAAATCAGACCAGCTAATGCTCTCAGCATTGGGGCTTTTTAAAAAATTTATCCTTATTGTTGACAGTATTACAGATGTCTCCCTTTTCCCCCCATTGACCCCCTCCTTCCCACACCCACCCCAGCATTGGGCTTTTATGAACAGTTCTTGGGATACTACTTTGGAAAGGAGTTTGGCTTCATAGGTTCTCTTTGTGTCCCTGCAGAATGTCACTCCTCCTGTAGAACCTGCCAGGGCCGAGGACCCTTCTCCTGCTCCTCATGTGACACCGGCCTCGTTCTGTCCCACCTTGGCACCTGCAGCACCACCTGCTTCCCAGGGCACTATCTCGATGACAGCCATTCTTGTCAAGGTAGGTTTTAAAACATGAGTTTTCTCTCTTTTCCTTTGCTTTCGTTTTCTTACCTGTAGCCATTATTTTTATAAAAGGAAGAAAATTAATCTAAAAAGGCATATGGATGCCATTAGCAGATTTAATCAGATATCACCCTAATTCGAAGTGCTGGGCTGGGCCTCTCCTCTGCCAGTACCAGATGTGTGATCTTGGGTCAGTTATTTATTTAATCTCTCTGTTCTGTAGTTATTTTATTAAAAAATAAAAAAATATTAGTCTATTTCCTTTTATTGTTTCCTTCAGCATTTGAATTACAAGGTCCTAAGCAGAGATCATTCTAGCACACAACCAGTGACCTCAGCACTTCGCTGGATTCAATTTGTTTTTGGCATGTATTTGTTGAATATTGACAATATGGAGGGCTTGACATGCACAGAGTATTTAGTTTCTGCCCAAACAGTAGTTATTTTGTCTTGAATGAGAATTAATTGTATAGATGTCTTATTTTTGAAAGAAGTCAAAATATGATTAATTACTGAGTCAGGCAAAACAAAGAGTTAGGATAAATTAGGGAAAGGGCAAATCTAAGGGAATAAATTAGGAAATCCTTCACAGATGACAGAACACTTTTAAAAATGGACTGAGGTGGCTGACTTTATTTCAATCATTGAAGTGTCATTTGCTATATATATATAAATTATACTTCCTCATTTGAAAATGAAAGTTAACAAATACAGTGCTGATATTTCGATTTTATGTCCTAGGAAATACCATGTTAGAGCAATTATAGAGTAGTGGTTAGGAGAGTTGGCTCAAGAGTCAGGAGTTCAAATCCTACCTACCACTTATTAGCTTTGTTACCTTGAGCAAGTAAATTAATCACTAGTTCACTCATTTCTTTTTTCACTGTCTACTATCCATGGAGTTAGTGACCTTAGAGAACTGCACCTGCTACTCCAGATGTGGTCATCCCAACATGACTGCAGTAGGACTAATACCTCATAGGTTGGAGAAATGCTCCTTACCCACAACCCTCCGAAGATGGAAGCTGAGGACCTAAGGGGCTCTGGTATGTGCAGAACTGCCCTGAGTGAGACAAGCACATTTGCAGATTGCCTTGGAGAAGGGTGAGGGGATAGATGAGAGAGGAAGAATGGTTCAGACAGGAATAGTGGAAGCCTGTGCTTCTCAGTGTGACACTAGTGCATCCCTCCAAATCCTCTTAACGTTTCAAGATGCTCATTGTGAATCTATATTATTTTGGAAGTCAGTGAAGGGGCTGAATTTTACACTGAGGTCGCAAGGTGAAATGAAAGACTGCATAGAAGGATTCAAGAGCATGGGGGCAGACAGAGGCTTGAGGAGGTATTACAGGAAACTCAGCTGTGTACTGACCTGTGACCCCAGTCCGAGGAACTGGCATTTGGGCCTCTTTTTGCAGCTACCTATCAAGTAGGGGGTTCTAGGTGACATTTAGTTTACATGTAGGCTCTTCAGCTCAAGAGTGTATTCATTTCCTTAGTAACCATATCACACTTGTAATACGCTTTTAATCAACTAAAACTTTCAGATCCTTTTTTATAGGAATTGCTGTCTAAGGCCTTTTGTATCCGCTATTTGTGTTCATTTGTTATGGAACATAAATGTAGGGCTTATAGTTTTGTTTATTTTATCTTATTACTTTTAGTTTATTGCTTCAACTGGCAAAATAGGTTTGAGTTGTTATTCTTTCAGGTGGTAAAACTTAACTACTGTGTTTCCTCTATAGGTATATATGGCATATTTCAGTATCATTAGCATGACATCATTGTTTTCATTAATTAACAGTTATTAATAAAAATATTGATCAAGTAAAAAATAATGACTTGGTCATATTACTCTACTAGACATTTCTTTTACCAGTTACAAAGATTTCCTGATCACGTTTGAGTATGCATTTCAACCTCCTTAAAACCACCTACAACTACTAGGCCCCTTTATTTTTGTATTCACAAGTTTATCTTTGGGATCATTATCAAACACTTTGCCAAAATTAAGATGCGCCATGTGTAGAAATCCTATTAAAACAAAAAAAGGATTAAAGTTTACTGTCATGTAAGTTTCCAACATTTAAAATATTCTTTTCTAACTATTCCCACATTATCTGAAACTCCCATCTAGAATTTTTATGGGACCTTTCATTACAGATCTACATACTCTAATGAATATGTTATATCATTGCTTTTTCTTATAGGTAAAACAAGAGGTTTTCTTTCTTTTTATTTCACAGGGAGGTGATTTTCCTGCAGTGTGCCTCATGCTTTGATACCCCATAGATTTAAAACTCCCATGATCACTCTGTAGACTTTTCCTGTGACCTATACTTAGAGAAGATTTCAGAATGAGGCAGAGATGCTAGTGCTTGAGGGTATATAATTAAAATACCTGGCTTCTTTCATTTATGTAACAAGTGTTTACTAAACACCTACAAGATGATAGATAACCAGTTAGGTGCTGGGATTCCTGCAAGGAACAAAGCAAACCTGGCCTTTACTTTTATGAAGCTTTTAGCTTAAAGGATACAGATGTTAAATAACCACTTAAATGAAAATGGTTATATGTGGCGTGAAAGAAATGTATGGAGTGTTATAGAAACAGTAACTGGCGGACCTAGTCTAGACTGGATAATCAGGGAAGGCCTTCTTGAAGAAGAGCCTGGAGAATGAGTACAAGTTAAAGACAAGAGACTTGGAGATTATATTGAGAGGATTCAAATATGTGAGTTAAAATGTATAGGTGGGACAAATAAAGGGAATGATGGAGGAGCAATATTTATAGAAATGAAAGCTGGAAATTAATTTTTCAGGATTCAGGAAAAATATAAATGTATACATGAAATTGACCTCTGGAGCTTGAGCAATATGAATGAAAATAATACTCTGGTGGAAACATGGAAAATAGATTGCAAGGGGGTCAGATTAGATTTAGGGAAACTAATTAGGAGACTATGGTAGCAGTCCAACAGGAGATGATGATGGCTGGATCTATTGGTGGCATATGTGGATATGGAGAAAAGCAAAAAGTTCTGAGAATTACATAGGAGAGTTCCAATAAATAGGATCCAGTGAATGATTGGGAGTGAGGAAAAGGGGCTGGCAAAATAGACTCCCAGGTTTCTAGCATGAATAGTTGAGTAGATGGAGAAATGACAGTTGCTCAGTTAGGGAAGATGGGAGTAGGAATCATCCCTCAATGCCTAAATTAAGTAAATGGTTGCTAAGAATCACAACTGGGCAAATCAGTAAGCCAGGTCACCTTTAAGTCCATTGTATCTTAAAGTCGATGCCTAATTTTAATCTTGACATCACATAAACTCTGAATCTATATAATTAACTAAGGGGTCTTGATTCCTTAAGAAGTAAGGTTCAGATAAAACTCTGGACTATCTATCATTTCAGAGATCTTGGGCTAAGTATAAATTCTGTTGCTGAATCACAAAGGCAATTTGAATATGGGATTTCCATTCGTGAGTTTATCATTTATCTTTTCTGGAAAATAAGATTATCTTTTTTTTAATATATTTTATTGATTTTTTACAGAGAGGAAGGGAGAGAGATAGAGAGTTAGAAATATCTATGAGAGAGAAACATCGATCAGCTGCCTCCTGTACATCTCCCACTGGGGATGTGCCTGCAACCCAGGTACATGCCCTTGACCGGAATGGAACCTGGGACCTTTCAGTCCGCAGGCTGACGCTCTATCCACTGAGCCAAACCGGTTTCGGCAAGATTATCTTTTTTTAATATTGGAAAATAAGACTAACATTCTCTGTTTCTGTTGATCACAGGGGAGGGCTATGAGCCATAATTAAGGAACAGGTTGGAGCTGGGCTTTGTTTCTTTGCAGCATCTGTCTAGGTTTGATCAGTATGTCAGTATTTGCAATTGTAATCATCTGGTCATTTTCTTTTCCTATCTGCTCAGCATGCAACCCGCACTGTGGAAGCTGTGATTCACAGGCCAGCTGTACCTCCTGCCGAGATCCAAGCAAGGTCCTGCTCTTTGGGGATTGTCAGAATGAGAACTGTGCCCCACAGCACTATCTTGACTTCTCCACCAAGACATGCAAAGGTGAAGCTCGTCCTGAATTGTACAGTTCTTTTAGCAGTGATGCCCCTTTACAAATATGTTCACCCCCCACCTTGGGAAAATACTGTCATCAGGCATTTAGACTTTCTCTGATGATAGCAAGAAGTCATTATGTATGCATGTATTCATGTCTTCACTCATTAATTTATGTATTAAAGGTTCAAGCAGGGAGATGAAAAATATGTATTAGGTTAAACAAATATTTTTGAGCACCTACTATGTACCAGCCATTGTGTAAGTTAATAGTAATGAGACCAGGGGTTGCAAAGTGAAAACCCTCTGGTTGTATTTGGCCCACCAAATCTTCCAGTGTTTCAAAATGTTTAATATTTGCCTTTTAAAAATCAGAAAACATACCATACAAAAACTGAGATTCTTCTAAGTCAGAATATCTGGCAAAACTGGATTTGCATTCCCAGAATGTGACAGGAGGTTGGCATGAGTAGCTGTCGTCTCTGTTGGATAGAGCATGATCTCCGAAGGTCACCACCGTCCTCACTGTTCCCTATTCCATCACACAGGCCTATTTAAAAGATTTACACTACCTTCCTGGGCCCCACAGGCACTTGCATTTACAACTCTAGAATGCTAGACTCTGTGCTTAATGCGGACAGGAGTTGTATCTGATTTGTTCATCTCTGCTTAACATACTGAAATGAGTGAAGACACAGTCCCTGTCCTCAAGGAGTTGATAATGTCAAAAACCAATTGCCTTTTTCTCTGTTCTCCAGTGGTTGGAATTCTAGGGGATTTGCTCTTTGAAGGGCAGTGCTCAGCCAGAGGAAAAGCAGAGTTCAGGGTGATTTTCCTTGCTCTTGTTCTTTCCCTCCTCCATTCCTCTATTCCACACTCCCCTCTGTATCTCCAGTTCTGCCAGGGAAGCTAGGGCTCAGATACGGAGGTCAAACGTCTGTCCGGTAAACTTGGGATGCTTGAAGCCTTTGCACCGTTGCACACTATCCATTCCAGGGAATTCTCCTTGGTTGTCAACTTAGGTGGTCTGCTGTGCTTGAGACCAAAGAAGCTTTTCTGTTTCTTCCCCCCTAACCAGTGGTGGTTAGTTTGCGGTGAAAAACAAGATCATCACAAATCCTCCCTGTTGTAAATGATTTTGTAACTGTGCTGGCAGTTTTTAGGGCTCTGTGTTAGTCATTTTCCCTCAGGACTGATTCAGCCAAATAAATGAGTGAGATTAACTTTATAAATCTTCTTGGAAGCACATGTACTGTCTTGCACGTTTACCTGCTTCCTTGGGACTTAGAAATATTGCATCAAGGAAGAGGGAAAGTGACTAATGAGCGGTTTTCCCAGCTTCTTCTCAGGGAGGGGAGGTGGGCTGAGGCAGCACTGAGTGGAGATATTTCTCCAAGATAAACAGTTCAGCAGCAAACCTTGAGGAAGCTGCTACCATATGTCAGCACTATGCTGGGTTCTTTACATTCATTATTTCAGTCTTCACAGTAGCCTGATGCAATAGGTACGATTCTTTTTTTTTTCCAGTTAAAATATATTGAAATTTATTTCAAAATGCAGACAATATTATTCTGTTACACTGATTTGGCTTAAGCTCCAAAAATGCTCAAATATTCTGTTGAAGTTAGAATAGATCAATTGTAGAGAAGAAGTATCAGACATTTCGAGTCTATAACTACTCTTCAAGGATGAGGATTTCCATATTTAGAGAACATCGTGTCCCTAATTATTTATTGTGGCTCAAGTCTAATTCACCCATGCTATATTTTAATTCTGCTCAAATATTTCTAGAATTCCAAAGTATCTCTAGCACCAGTTCCCTGACAAAGTTAGCTGTTTAAATTAAACCAACTATTTTTCCATACCCTGGATGAGATAGATGATAAAAATGCAAACACACACTCACACAAAAAAAAACACACACAAAGAAACTGTTTTTTGCACCGTTAATAGTTCCTTTTTCATAAATATTGTTTTGAGTATCTGAGCACCTTACCCACAACAAACCATGTATTTATACCCCACAAATCTTCCCATGCAGAGATTTTGCATACTACTAAATCCCCATCTGAGGGCTACAATCCATTCTAATTCTACTGTAGACACTGGTTATAATTAAAGTATCAATAGGTATGATTCTTATTTCTGTTTTACAGACAAGGAAACTGAGGCTTAAAACGTTTAAGGGAGGCATGTGAGATATGCAGATAAAAAGCAGCAAAGCCACAACTTGCATAAAGACTTACCCGACTTCAAAACTAAGCCCTTAACCATGCTGCTGCCCCATCTCCCACGCATGAAGCATACCTTATTAGCAAGCACTTTGTTTTCAAACATGAGTTTCCTGACTGTATCCGAACTGCCTCAGCAACGACAGCTATAGTAATCACAATAACAAAGCAATAGCAGCAGCAACATGTTCTTCTTGCCTCAATCTCTGAGATTGACTGTAGTTCTGATGTCGAGCCTGATCACCTAGGTTTCTTTCATTTCTTTAAATATGTTTTTATTGACTTCAGAGAGGAAGGGAGAGGGAGAGATAGAAACATCAATGATGAGAGAAGCATTGATCCGCTGCCTCCTGCACACCCTCTACTGGGGATGGAGCCCACAATCTGGGCCTGTGTCCTGACCAGGAATCAAACCGTGACCTCCTGGTTCATAGATCGACGCTCACTCAACCACTGAGCCATGCCGACTGGGCCACCTGTGTTTCTAACAACCCCACTGGATTATTTGGGCCACATCTAGGGCTGGGACCCACTAGAACATAAGGTCCTTGAGGACAGGGTCTACACCTCTCACTTTACACCCTCACCCAATGCTGAGTATCCTGCAGGTGCTGGCTGAGTGGATGAACCTGAAAATGAATCGGTTCTGCTCTACATGAGATTGTCTGTTCCTTCAGTAAGCCCTTTATTCTGGACAGGTCCTTCATGCCCTCTCTCACTCTATCATTGTTGGTTCTTTCCATCCTGTTGGTCAGCACCTGATTTTTGAGAAGTAGAGAGTGTGGGCTGGTCATGGAGATAGAAGATGCATTCTTAGTTGACTCTCTGATATCCTTTCTCTCTCAAGCATTTGGAGGGGGGTCCACAAATTGGCCACTCCCTACAGCAGGCTTTGCATGAAGATGTGTGACTCAGGGATAAAGAACTGGTGGCTTGTGGAATAGGATCGAGTTGACTTGGCTCCTCAGCAGCCCCACTGACAAACAGGCTCAGGAGCAGGAGCGATACATGTACGCGCTCATGTCTAACATCATTAGGAAACACTAAACCTCAGAGAAGTGTCCCAGCTACTATCAGTAGAGTCACTAGAGCTCACTTGTCTGACATCTCTTACGTGGGACTTACTTTCCCCCTTGCAGCTGCAGGCAGCATCCTCATAAATTAGGTGCTGGACAGAAAGGAAGCTGATCTAATGAGGCCTTTCTTTCTAGAGTGTGATTGGAGTTGCAATGCGTGCAGCGGGCCTCTGAGGACAGACTGCCTGCAGTGCATTGAAGGCTACGTTCTCCAGGACGGCACCTGCGTGGAGCAGTGCGCACCATCATTCTACCGGGACTCAGGCCTCTGCAAGGGTAAGTGTCTGGAGCCCCTGCTCTGTGCTCATCCAAGCTTCAGCCTCTTCTCGTTGTGCTGTTCTGAGAAGGAGCCTGTGGCTGGTTCCCATCCTGGCTTTGTGTCTAATTTCTGGTTTCTTTTCTCAGAACTTTTCTTTGGTATAATGAAAATGTCTTTTTCCTTTCTCTCGTGCCCAAATACATTTCCTAAAATTTGAGGGCACTATGGAAATAATGGGAGTGTATGGCCATGGAAACAGGTATGTTTGAGCCATTACTTTTGGGTTTCCTTAAAAATTGAACAGGCCTGCACTCCAGATGGAAAGGTCTGTGTCCTCTGGTCCCTTGAGTACGTGGACAGACCTCATTATTCACCATCTGTTTCCCACAGCCCTCCATACAGCTTATATCTCACCATCATCTTTCTCTGGTCCAGGACCCCCTTCAGCCTCAATTTAACACCACGAAATCTTCAGATCTTGAAATGCCCACCCAAAGTGCCCAGAAAACATTCTTGGGAGCATTGTTGAGAGACTCTGATAACTGACTGGGTGAGTCAGGAAAAAGATTGACATTTCAGCAAAAATGGTACAGAGAGCCAAGGACTAGTTGATAACAATAATGGCTAATACCTGTTCATTTCTAGCTTGCCTAGTATTTTCCATTATTTAATTTGATCTTCACCCAGGGAGCTAGGGGGATAGTACGTCCACCCCCATTTTGTAGGAGAGACCACTGAGGCTCAGAGAAGTGGAGTAACTAGTTCTGTCCTCCACCTGGTAAGTATGATAGTCTCAACCAGGAGCCCGACTCCTTGCTCCTGTCTGCAGCTTTGCCCAGCCACAAGGTTATATCGCTCATTGCTGTCTAACACTGCCTCGCTGTCAGGATCAGGAGCCCCTGGGAAAGCCATACACATTCCTGTCAACTTGACTTGTCTTTCAGGCTGTGACAGCCACTGTCTCCAGTGCCAAGGTCCCCAGGAGTGTACCCGCTGTGAGGAACCATTTCTCCTCTTGGGAGCCCAGTGTGTCCAGGAATGCGGGAAAGGGTACTTTGCAGAACATGCCAGTCGCAAATGTGCAGGTAACTTGGAAACCAGGATGAATTCTCTGGAAAAACGTAAAGGAGCAAGCTATTCAGGTGTGCTGATCCTCAGGTAACCAAGGAGAATTGGAATCAGAAGTAGCATGAAAACCCAGGGAGCTTGGCCTAAGCAATTGATGACTTCCCATGCACTCCGCCAATTGCTGGTTAAATGGAATATAAAAGAGCAGGCCAATAATTCCCTTGCACAAATCAATATTGTCCTTAATTGTCTTTATGGAAATGAGGCCAATATTTTATGGAATGTAAAGCTTACGTATACCCATTAAGAGTGGATCAGCCCAGTAGATGTGAGCATAGAATTTTCAGTGTGTAGACTAAATAACCAGTGATCCTGATATTTGCCATAATGTCCTTAAAGAGTAGAATTTCTGGAGATACTTTAGTGAGACACATTAATCTTTTATTATGAAACTGAAGTTAAGCCCAAAGTCTAAATTACCTTGTCTATTGAGTTACTGAGGAGAGTTTCCTTAGTGTGTTCTCATCATTTCTGTCAAAACTTAGTACTGTTTGTCCCACTTTAATGAACACCTGACATTTAATAGTAATGCCATTGCCCAGGCTTAGCATTTTATACTTCACCAGATTTCCTTCATCAGCATTGTATCATTTGATATTTACAATGGCCTGGTAAAATATGGCAGGCACTATGAATCCTGTTTTGCAAGTGAAAAAAAAAATAACAACACACACACACACACACACACACACACACAGAAATAGGAGAGAGGCTAAGAGTATTAAATAGGGCAACATAAAATAAAATATTAAACCCAAGTTGTTTTGTTCTAATCCAGTGCCTTTTAAACTGTACTGTGCTGCATTTCTCTACCAAAATCTTATTTACTGAAGCAGAAAAATAATTCTAGATTACTAACTTGACCCAAAGAAATCATCTATGTTCCTTTAAATAGCTTGATCACCTATTGCATTTAAAATAATAATAATTAAAAAAATAGGAGAGTAGCAGTGATAGTTGTAGTGCGATTGAGCCCTTTTGTGTGCCAGGCACTGTTCTACTCACGACATACATAGCACATGTATTCCTCCCAACAATCATTTGTATTAGGTGCTATCAGTTTCCCTATTTTTTAAAAAAAGAAACTTGCACCACAGATTGTTAGAAGAACTTACCCATGTTTGGCAGCTGGTAAGTGGTAGCAGAGGAACAGTACCCAGAAAGGGCCTATGCTCTTAATCACTATAAACTGCCTCTCTTACAAGTCAATATGGTTAACTTTCTAAACAATTCATTTATGTGAAACATTTTCAGATCACAGTGTATAAGGCAAGAGTGCTCCTCCCTATCACTTCCCTTCCGAGGGTTGACCAGCCCTCTGTGAAATTCTGTAAGAGACTGCTGGAATTCTCTTTTGCTGCAGTTGGTGGCCATGTGTGCTTGTACTCTCACTCTTCTTTGCTTTACCACGGTGGCCCTGGCTGGGTGCCCGTGCCTTGTTGTGCATCATTTAGTGTGTCCTCTCTTCAATAGCCTGCCCTCGGAGGTGCTTGCAGTGCAGCCACAGAAACCGATGTCACCGCTGTGACCATGGGTTCTCTCTGAAAAGTGGCCTTTGCGTTTCCAACTGTGTTCCTGGCTTCTCTGCCCACTCATCTAACGAAACATGTGCTGGTAAGTACTTCTCCACTGGTGGCTGATGAGTTCACCTGCAGTTTCTACATGCAGAGGCTGTGTTTGCATATGCAGTGGACTCATGTGGTATAAAATGCAGGATTCCCATTCCTGGGGAAAACACCGGTGCCGCTAGGAATAAGGAAATCTTTATAGAATGTGAAAGTTTGGGAAAACTCAACTTCTAAACTTTTTAGAGAAGAAAAAGGAGCAATCTTTTTAAAAAGTTAACTGTGCCCTTGCCAGTTGCTTGGTGGCTAGAGCATTGCCCTGCAGACCAAGATCCTGGGTTTGATTCCTGGTCCAGGGCATGTACTTTAGTTGCAGGTTCAATCCTCAGCCCCCATTGGGGCGTGTGTGGTAGGCAACCAGTCGTCGTGTCTCTCACATTCATGTTTCTCTCTCTCCCTTCCACTCTCTCTAAAAATCAATGGAAAAATATCCTTGGGTGAGGATAAATAAATAAATAAAAGTCAACTGTCAGATCAGAAATTTGGCATAAAACTTACTTATGTTCCTGAATTACAACTATGTTGCAGAAAATTACATATATACTTGTATAGATATAATTTATTTATATTTATATAAACTTGTAGAGCTGATAATTCCAGGATGCAATGGTGCATCCTTTGTGCACATGCTAGAGATAACTTACAAATAAATAATGAATAGTGTGAGGAGCTTGCCCCATTAGGTTCATACATTTGAAGCAAATAGATTTCAAGCCATATTGTTTGCCATTAAGAATGAGGTAACAGCCCTAGCTGGTTTGGCTCAGTGGATAGAGCATCGGCCTATGGACTGAGGGGTCCCAGGTTCATTTCTGGTTAAGGGCACATGCCCGGGTTAGGGGTCAATCCCCAGTGTGGGGTATGCAGGAGGCGGCCAATCAATGATTCGCTCTCATCATTGATGTTTCTATCTCTCTCTCCCTCTCCCTTCCTCTCTGAAATCAATAAAAATATATTTAAAAAAAAAGGATGAGGTAACAAGTTAAAAGGGTGGAGCTAGTCTTGTCCAAAATATCAATGAACACTTTACATAACAAAGAGAAGCAAATTTAAATTGTCTTAATTTTCAACCTCAAAAGTTTTAGAGGGGAATAAAACTTGGGAGTTCTGTTATAGCTGAGCATTCCTTGGCTTTGCGTATCCTTTATCAATAACAGGAGGCATACTTTAATGCATGCAGTCAGTCATATTTTCCATCTCTGTATTTCTGACCTCTAAAGATATTAAAACTTCACATGAGAAAAAGTAACTTTGGCTTATTTTATTGGGATCTTTCTAAAAACAACAAGAACTTGAGAGTTAGCTTGTTCCTCTTAGGATGTAATACAAGTCAATGTGCGAATGTGAATTACTCTCACCTTCGTTAGTAATCTTACAATAGAATAAGTCCCCCTGAAAGTTGGCATCACTAACTGTCCTGTCTAGCCTACCTTCAAGTCCAGGCAAACCAACTTGCAGGAGACAGAATGGTCAGAAATCCTAATTCATCCATCAGATGTTTCCTGTGGACAAAGATTGTAAAACTTTTAAACAAAGTGTGTATATTTCACATGAATTCTGAATATAAGCCATTGATAATCCTACTTCAATGGAGATTAACTGGTACTGTTCTAGCATTGGTATTAAACACTTACCTCTTTTCTTGCCCTTGGTGGGTCTGATGGCCAGATAGGACAGATGTCTTAGGATTGTGGTTCTCAACCCTGGAGCCTATTGGGATTGATTGCCTGGGAGTTTGTAAAATCATGAAGGGCCCACCCCAGATCTTGTAAGTCAAGATCTCTGGTGGTGGAGCTCAAGTATCAGTATTGTTTTAAAGATCCCTATGTGATTCTTTACTGCTATTATTATTGAATATAATTCCCATACCATAAAATTCACCCTTTAAAGTATACAATGCAGCGATATTTTGTATATTTTTAATATATTCACAAAGTTATGCATCCATCACCACTATCTAATTCCAAGACACTTTACTTACCCTAATTAGGAGTCTTTCCGCATCACTCCCTCACCACAGGCGCTGGCTACCACTGATCTACTTTCTGTCTGTACTAATTTGCCTATTTTGGACATTTCACATAAATGGAGTCATACAATATGTGGCCTTTAATGTCTGGATTCTTCCACTTGGCATAACGTTTTCAAAGTTTCTCCATTTGTAACATGTATCAGTATGTCATTTCTTTTTTTATGCTTGAATAATATTCCATTGTGTGGATATACCACCTTTTTATTCCTTCATCAGTTGAACATTTGGCTTGTTTCCACTTTTTACCTATTATGAATAATGCTGCTATGAACATTTGTGTAGAAGTTTTTGTATGGATATATGTTTTTAATTCTCTTGAGGATATGTCCAGGAACAAAATTGGTGGGTCATATGCTAGTAGCTCTATATTTAATTATCTGAGGAACTACAAGTAGCTACACTGCTTTACATTCCTACCAGCAATATATGAGGGTTCTAATTTCTCCACATCCTCAGGAACAGGTTTTACCATCGTTCCTAGTGGGTGTGAAGTGGCATCATTTTGTGGTTTTAATTCGCATTTTCCTGATTGTTAATGATGTTGAGCACCTTTTTGTTGTGCTTATTGGCCTTTTTATACCTTCTTTGGGGAAATGCTTATTCAAATTCTTTGCTTATTTTAAAATTGGGTTGTCTTTACTGCATTGGAAGAGTCCTTTATATATTCTGGATTCAAGTCCAGTTTCAGGGATATCTGACTTATAAATATTTTATCTCATTCTGTGGGCTGTCTTTTCACTTTCTTGCTGGTTTCCTGGTGAAGCAAAACATTTTTTTTTTTTTTAGTTTTAATGATGTCTAATATATCTATTTTTTTTCCTTTTGTCACATGGGCTTTCTGTGTTATAGCTAAGAAAGCATTGCCTAATTCAAGTTCACAAATATTTACTCCTTATTTTCTTCTAGAAGTTTTATAGTTTAATATAGGGGTGGGTAACCTGTTTTCTGCCAAGGGCCATTTGGATATTTATATCATCATTTGTGGGCCACACAAAATTATCAACTTAAAAATTAGCCTGCGATATTTGGTCAAACATTTAATTAACTCACCCCTAATGCCTAGGCAGGGCCAGACCAAATGATTTCTTACTTGGTCCTCGGCTGGACATTCCCTACCCCTGTAAAAGAGCCTGTGTTCTTTCCCTGTGCATCCACAGTGAGAACCACTGGATTAGAAGGAAGCTTATGGTGGACAGTAGCCTAGAGCCTCATCTTTGTAGCTCTCTGAATGAACATTGCAAGCCTATTTCTTTAAATACACATACACTCCTCACTTGTGAATTACCAAGCCTGACCTTTGAATCGATGTTTTCCAGGCAGAACACACACTCCTGGTCTTCATGTGAATGGTTCTCTCACCCTGGCCATTGGTTTAATGAAGCCACTGGATTTTTCCCTCCTGAACGTCCAAGACAAGGATGGCAGGGTCGAAGACCTCCTGTTCCATGTTGTGAGCACACCCACCAATGGGCAGCTAGTGCTCTCGAGGAATGGGAAAGAGGTGCAACTCGACAAGGCTGGCCATTTTAGCTGGAAAGATGTGAATGAGAAAAAAGTGCGCTTTGTGCACAGCAAAGAAAAGCCCAGGTGACTCCGTGTTCCATTGTTTTCTTCCTGCCTCCTTTCCACCAGTGTTTTGCACCTCCCTCATCCCCCCCAAACTCCCCTTTTCTCCACAGTTATCCCCTTCTCCTCTGAGAAAGATCCATCCTCCACAAATGCCAAATGCTTTCAGCTGCCTGTCATCATTTCACTGTAATTGCTCAGAGAGTGTGCTTCTGTTAGAGGCATTTTCATTTTATCACATAATTATGGGTAATTCTCTGATGTGACAGGAAAGATCCTGGTACAATTACCCAGCTTTCTGGCCCAGTAGAAACAAAACTGGTTATACACCCAGATGCTCCAGCTGCTTCTTCAACATTAGTGTAATATACTGGGAGGAGGGAGTGGCTGGAGGATAGAGTGCACACTTTTCAAGGTGTTGTATGGGTCTTAGAATTTCAGAGTTGGAAGGAAACAAAGAGTCACAGTTTACTTTCTATTATCCACTTCATGGGATTAATTGTGGTTAATATTTAAGCCTGATCCAGTTTTCCTCTGATGTCTAGCATACTTCTGGCTGTCTTCCCGCCCCAGCTGACATATGCTTCAGGAATGCAATTGAATGTTAACACTAACCCAAGCAAATATAGCCGTGTAATTAGCAGAGTAATTCCACTAAGCAGAAATCAGAGAATGCATCCCAAAGATTAGCCTCTTGGATTATCCTTCACCCTGCTCTGCTTCGTTAGTGCAGGAAATTCAGACTGGTTTATTTGTAAACAAGGAGTTGATACCCAGGGAACAGTGATAAGGAAACAGTGAATATTTTCTACTGTCACCACTAAACGAGATTTTGTTTAAGGTTTGGGCTAGGACATAGGTGGAGAGAAAAGTAAATGGCCCTTTCTCCATTTGCAGTTGAGAGCCGGTGAGCAAAGAAACCCTTGCAGAAGTAAGAGCAAGTGACATTCACTGAACACTAGCTATTAGCTAGGCACTGTGTTAACTACTTTATGTAAATTCTGTATATTTGTATTCCCAGTCTCCAGGCCTTCGGAATGTAAAGTAATCTTACCCAAGGCCTTGCATCCTATGATGCACAGCTCAGACTCCAACCCAGGGCTTTCTGATTCCACAGCCCATGTCTTTAGCCACTATGATTTCTGTCTTAATAATAGTAGGAATAATGGGCATGCTTCCATCTCCGCGGGCATGCAGAAGTGTTGCTATAAACGGTGCTTAAAACTCTAGTACTTGATGCTATAGAATCACCTGTCAAACTCGTGCTCCATCTCCTGCGTTCCTTTTGCTGCAAGTATAGTTAAATGTTTGCATATCTCACACACACACACACACACACACACACACACACACACACACACACACACACACCTGTAGTTGTTTGTCTTGGAATCACTTGTGAAATGTGTATAAAGTACTTAAAGCTTCAAAGACAACCAAAGTGAAAAACCTCTTGTTTCTCTAAGCTTACCTTTTTAATCTCATCCTCTATTTCCTCACAGAACCAGCTTTGTACCCATAAACAGGACAAAGAATGGCAACTATCTTTAGGGAATTTTTAGCACCTTTTTGGGGAACACATTTAACATTGGATTTTCTTTATCTAAAAATTTAAACAAAAGAAGGAATGAGAGTAATAGTAAAAGAAACAGGCTAGGCAGAAACTCATGAAAAAGGGAAATGGTGCGTCTCCGCATGATACAAAAACAGAAGACACAGCCTGCCACACAGGTTTGTGGTTTTGTTTTCTCTGTCAAACACTGACCCTGATTCTTTAGGACTGGAATGCTTTAGGATTGCATTCCTCTAGGGTTGGAATGCTCCTGTGGAGTACAAGACAGATTGTAAATATAGTCATAGGAGACGAGATAAGCTCCATTGCTGAGATGTTGAGCACAGTTATTGGAAGCTCACTGCCAACAAAAAATCATTTTCCCCAGTAGGTTGGGAGTAACTAGCCCATCATTTGAATTCTCTTGAAAGCTGCAAGTGGGGATGGAGAGGAGCGGGATTTAAATGGGGCAGAAAATGAAGGGAAAAATAAAATTGGAGGGAATACAGCACACTTTTTTAAAATTAAGTTTTCTGAGGTACAGTTTGCATTTAATAAAATTTCCTATTTTAAATTACTGTTCTATGAGTGTTAACAAATGTATACTGTCTTTCAGTCTTGAGAACACAACCACATTCAAGGCATAAAACCCCCAAAACTCCATTTACAGTCACTACCTTCCCCAGTTCCTGGTAAACACTGATCTGTTTTCACCCTTGTAGTTTTGCCCTTTCTGAAATGTCATGTGAATGGAATCAGCAAGTATGTAATCTTTTGTTTCTGGCTTTTGCCGTAATGCTTTTGAGATCCATCCACATTCTTCCATGTGTTGGTAGTTAATTCCAAGAATACCTTTTAAAGAACTTTGAAAACAGTGGTCCCACCATAGACCAGAATTCAAACCCTCTCATATACATTAATTATGTCTTATCAGGCCACAGTGAGTTCTGTGCTTGGTTTGGCTTGAAGCGGGCAACTCCTACCTTTCCTTCTAGTAGTCTCTGAAGCTGTTGAAACAACACTCTTTATGAGAAGTACAAACCACAACAAAGAGTGAGCCTTATTTTGTTTTCTTAATTAGGATTCTTTGGTTATAAGAAAGGAAGTCAACTTGAACTAGATTAAGGAAATAGTAAGGTGTGTTGTAACATTGCAGGTGTGGCCTAGATCTCAAACACATTAAGGGCAATGGGCCTCAGGGCCAGCCTGGAAGCTAGAACCAGGACCAGGAAGCAGGACTCGGTCCTTTCTCTTGTCTCTGTGTCTTGACTCATAGGCTTCATTGACCTCTCTCCTACAAACCGGCTTCCTCCACATCCTTATCCACACTATGGTTTCCCAATAGTCAATAATCAGACATTCTTCCCTAGTCAAGTCTACGTTAAATGTTGCATGTGTGTGGCTGGACAGGGAGGTGGCTAGAGTTATGTAATGAAAGCATTGCAAATATTGTGATTTGGGACCCACTCATATGAATTGGGTAGGACGTGGCAAGAGGGTTTGCAGGGACTAGGGACTCACTGAGATCTACTCAAAGATTTTGAAAGATTCCTTTTTCATTCTTTAGTTTTATTTACCATTAGCCTACAATATATCACTAACCTTTCTTCGCCCCAAAACTGATTTTCAACCTTTTATAGAATCAATTTAGAAAAATAGGAAAAAAATTATGTAATTATTACAATGAGATCTAAGAACACACAATAGTTTTGTCTGCATTTCACTAGGTTCATATTTATCTGGTCATTTTTATTTATAGTATGAATGTTATATTACTGTAGTGGTTTGATCCAAATTCATCCATGCATATAGCCTGGAAATGTTTTTAATCATTGTCATTCTAATGACTGATTTAATGGTTGCATTTTCTCATTTCTTCTTTGGAATTTCTTTTAGGAAAGGTTACTTTTCCCTGAAAATTAGTGACCAGCAGTTCTTCTCTGAGCCACAGGTGATCAATATACAAGCATTTTCAACACAGGTAATAAAAATGCCACACTATTAATAATTTTATGTGTCTACTAATTCTCAAGCACCAATAAAGATTTCTTGTAGTTGTAGATAAATGAATGAGCTGAATTAATCTTGTCTCAGTTTTCTCCTGAAATAATTTTTTTAAATATATATTTTTTATTTTTTTAAAATATATTTTATTGATTTTTTACAGAGAGGAAGGGAGAGAGATAGAGAGTTAGAAACATCGATGGGAGAAAAACATCGATCAGCTGCCTCTTGCACACCTTCTACTGGGGATGTGCCCACAACCAAGGTACATGCCCTTGGCCGGAATTGAACCTGAAACCCCTCAGTCCACAGGCTGACGCTCTATCCATTGAGCCAAACCGGTTAGGGCCTGAAATAACTTTTTAATGCTTCTAGGCAATAACAATAGCAGCAACCATTACTGCTAAAGAGTATAACCATCTGTAATACTCTTTGTAGTGTTTCTCATTTAATCCTCATGCCATCCCCATGAGGTATTATTATCCCCAATTTACAAGTGAGAACTCTAAGTCACAAGGAGCTTAAGTAACTTGTCTATGGTGATCAATAGAGAGCCAAGATCTATGCTCATTAACTCTGAATGCAGATTCTATGTTCTTGATCATTGCATTATGGTGCCATCTTTTGCTATACTGAATCAGAAACTAGCCCATCAGAATAATTTGAGATGGTTCTAGTTCTTCAGACTTTCCTTATTCATCTCTCTTTTTGAGTTAGTTTTGTAAATGTTTCTCTCTCATAGGTATGGGATTATGTTGGCTACTTTTGCCTTATCTACTATGCAGCCAGACTGCATTTATCTTAGTTGGCAGAAGTTAGATGATCTTATTAAGGATATTCTTAAATGTTGTGCCACTGTGGTCATCAGCCAACCACTGGTCTGAGGAAATCATGGTAGCCGTTTTAAAACTCAGTGTGATGGTTCTTCTCATCACTCATCTCTGTCAAGTTGTACTTATGTGTGCAGAATACATATAGTGGTAGAAACTCTGAGTAATTGGGCTTGAGGATTTGAACAGCTGAAATGTGCAAAGAGAGTAGGAAGATAGATATACTCTTAAGTTGTGAATGGCAAGAGAAAGGACATCATGAGGAGCCAAGGCTACCTAAATATCCAGATCTCAGGAGTGTATTAGACATGATTCAAGGAAGGACATGAGATCATTGTTTTTAAACTGATATTTTTATATCTTTGGTCCAAAAATGAAAGGACCATAGACTTTGAACCAGAAGTGGCTGCCAAATGATATGAGCAGCCCAGCTCAGCTCTTCTTGATGGCATTCTCACTTCAGGGATGGACTGAAATTAAGGAATGATTAGAAATTGGTCCTAAATTAATTTGATCTCAGAGTTAAGCTAAGAGTATGAATTTTGTTTTAATTGTAGCTAAAATGTGATCTCTGTAAAATGGGCCAGAGGGGAAATCAAGCCCTAGGACTTATTGGCTTAGATGTTTTTCAGTACTTAAGCTCAGAAGTTTTGTTTTGTTCTTTTTGTTTGTGTGATATAGTTACGCTAAGCATGTGAATAAAAGGCCTAGTGTAGGTATAAGCAAGTGGCTTTCTCACCGAGATGGTTTGTTCTGATGGTTCCCTGATATTTGTTGTTTTCCTGAAATCAAGTGAGTAGATAGTGAGGGCACATTTTTATTTTATTTATGAGAAACTTTTATCATTTTAACTTTTCAAAAATGTGATTTTAGAAATGAATTTTAACTTATTTTTGTTCCTTAACATTTCTGTGATATTTGAACATGGTCTTGAGGCTCCATGGCCTTTTCTCATGTAAGTTAAGTCAATCTTTTCCATTTATGGATTTTGATATCACCTTTGACTTCTCTCTTTAGAATCTAAGAGGCCTTTCATTCCCATGTATAGAATCACAGCTTTGAGTTTTCACTTGGGAATTCTCAGTAGCTATTTTCTAGTTTCCCATTATGTGATTATTATAATCATGCATTCATTAGACATTACTCTAATAGATATTGAAATTCCCAGGAGGTCAAGAGGGCTAGTTTTAAAAGAAAGCCATTTGGATTAAAAAAGGCAATGTGCCGAGAAAAGTCCTAGATGGTTCAACTTCAGAGGATATACAAAATTGAGAGAATGTTTTTTTTGGCTTCTGGCCTTGATATATATTTTTTTTCAGGGATTTTTTTCTATTACGGTTCATTAACTTTTATCTTTGTGAAGGAACATTTTATCTGCTTACTCAAGTTGGTAAGAGCACACCTGATAATCCTAAGGAAACATATTAAAATTTGCTGTATGAGCAGTGCCACTTGAATTAACCAGGTGCTTGCGTTACTCAAATCAGGATCTTGTCAGGATTTATAACCTGAGCTGGGTTGGGTCCCTTGAAGATATGAATGAAACAGCTTGAAGAAAATTACTGGGAGGGACCAGAAATAGCATGAATTCAGAATGCAAAATTATCTTACTCGAAGTCAGCATGCTGCAACATGGACTGGAATGAAGTGCTCAACTCCCAACACAAATGCAAAAATTCCATATGTCTTTTATCATCTCTTGGATGCAGACAACTGACCGGGTTGCCTGACACTGATCTGATCACAGTTTCAGTGAAGGGGATGTGGTATAACTCAAGACAGCAGAGACTTCAAAGATTTAGAAGCAAGCAGTTCTCTTTGGTGGCCTCTGATGAATACTGTAGCCCTGAAGTGGCTAGAGATGCCTCCAGAATCAGAGATGTGAACCTTATTTGCTGTGATTCCTATGACCAATCCTACCTTTGACAAATACTGTGAATATGCAACAGTTTGGCACTTTGCTAGAACATCTAGAGTTCTGTAAAAAGCATCAAAATATCAATTAGGTTGCACACAACTGGTATCTAGCCCACTGGGTGGTCCTCTCTTTTCCTGCTCAATGCTTTCACTTCTTCTCCTTCATTCCACAGCCCCCCTATGTACTGAGAAATGAGGATCTCCACGTTAGCAGAGGAGAGAGGGGAACCATCACCACCCAGCTGCTTGACATCCGAGATGATGACAATCCACAGGATGTGATAGTTGAAGTGCTGGATCCTCCACTTCATGGCCAATTGCTTCAAACACTTCAGTCCCCTGCCTCCCCTGTCTATCAGTTCCGGCTGGATGAAGTCTCCAGGGGCCTTCTCTACTATGCTCACGATGGTTTGGATAGCACATCTGATGTTGCAGTCTTGCAAGCCAATGATGGATACTCTTTCCAAAATATACTGTTCCACGTGAAGATTGTGCCCAAGGTACGTGTCATTCCCAAAGGTACAATTTCCTTTCTCCTAGATGTTAACTTTTGTTGATGATATCATTTTTTAATTTCATAAAGATATGGGAGGTTATTTATTCCATTTGTTAAGCACCTATTATGGGGATACTTAGGACATTCAAAGATTAAGAGAACATATTACCCAATCCCAGGAGCAGTATATATTTTGTTAGGAGCACCTTTGATTTGAAAAAACTGGCCCCATTCTCTCTACAAAAGGTAAACTTTTGAATCTTTATGTTGACTTGCTTTCATAAAAGTGCTTCATTGTCCACAGATCCTTTTGTCTCCTGCCTAAGCATGATCATAATCGAATGCACCCCCGTTCTTGTCTGCTCTTCTACAACAGTTCATGAAATATGTAAAGCTCATAGTCCAGGTCTCATAATGCATCAAAAAGGATGAGTTCAGCTATTCTGTTAGCCCACAGAAGCAGGAGTGGGAACTCTTTCTTAGTTATGATAGGAATCACTGGCCTATGGGGTAGAAGCAGTGTTTCTCAGCCTGAGTCATTCCTGTGCTATTTCTGTATGTTTCTGCCATATGTGAAAGCACCTGCCCTGTTATTTACTTTGAATCAACTTCCTATTTTACTGTGCCCTCATCCTAATAAACAATAGTTGTGAAATCATGGGTTTAATGTACAATTATACTTTTTATCTATAATGTTAAAATTAATATGTAACCATTTTATAAAATTTCATTCATGTCTTTCATAAAATACTAGAGGCCTGGTGCACAAAATTCATGCATTCGGGCGGGGCGGGGGGTAGGGTCCTCAGCCTGGCCTGCTCCCTCTCACAGTCTGGGACCCCTTGGTGGATGTCTGCCTGCTGGCCCAGGGCCGCTGAGCAGGCCTACGTCGGCAAGGCTTCCACCACCACCACTGCACCCACCGGCCATGAGCCAGGCTGACTGCTCCTTAGTGCTGCCTCAGAGGTGGGAGAGGCTCCTGCCACTGCTGCTGTGCTCGCCAGCTGTGAGCCCAGCTTCTGGCTGAGCAGTGCTCCCCTGTGGGAGCACACTGACCACCAGGGGGCAGCTCCTGCATTGAGCATCTGCCCCCTGGTGGTCAGTGCTTGTCATAGCAGCCAGTCATTTCACCATTTGGTCGATTTGCATATTAAGGTTTTATTATATAGGATTCTTGGGATATCTAACATATTTTAGGGAAATAGTGAGCTAAATCTAAGAGATCTATTGAAAAATATTTTCTAAACCATTTATTACTTGATGATACTTCATTAGAAGCTTTTTTTCTCTGTTATAAAAAGAATGGCCCTTTCCATGATGGTAGACTGAGATACATAACTTTTTGAAGCTTTTCATTCCAAATATCGGTACCTAATGAAAGGTCATTAGTGATCAGCTAAAGAGATTGATCACTTGTCACTTTCTCACCAGTGATCATTCAAAATTTGTGATTGATCCTCATGAAGGTGAAAATCTGAATCTAAGATGGTCTGCTCTCTAGTTTTTCAGGCTCTTGTCTCATTTTCAGCTGCTGAAAACAGGGATGGTGAGATAGATGGGAGTAACTGAAGGCTGATTATGAGACAGAGTGGGCAGATAGCCACCTTGTAGCTAATCCTAATTATCACCCTCTCACAATCGCCCTGGGAAATGAGGTTTAGTTCTGAAGAGATGAAGTCTATACAGACACAGAAGGTTTCCTTTCTTTCTTTTGTGGTTTCTTTTCAAAGATTGTTACAAGACGTCAGTGCAACCCTAGCAGCTGCCTTCCTTATCGTGGCTTCAGTCTCCATGTGTGGAGCTCAGTTTAGTGTCCTGCACAGTAATTTGTGTGCAAGGTTGAAGTCCTAAGGTTGAAGGGTATTTCTAGGATTTTTGCTGCTTTGAGTATACAAAAAAAAAAAGAGAGAAAGAAAGAAAGAAAGAAAGAAAGAAAGAAAGAAAGGAAGGAAGGAAGGAAGGAAGGAGAAGGAAGGAAGGAAGGAAGAAAGAAAAAGAAAGAAAGAAAGAAAGGAAGGAAGAAAGAAAAGAGAAAGAAAAATAGAGTTTTATTGTATAAGTAAGGCATAAGCACAGAACTTGAGAATCCTTGTGGTGTTATATTGAGAGTCATGTTGCTATTTATGGTGTCTATCCCTCTTTCCCCTGCCATCTCTCATCCCCTGTCATGCTGTGCTTAACTGTCCATCAGGTGAACTAGTGGTTTATAGGCCAATGAATTGGGGTAATGAAACCAGTGGCCAGAGCCCCAACATTCATCTGGATGTACTACTAATAAATTTGCCTCTGTAATACTGATAATGTTTTATAAACATATACTACATGTTTTGAAGGAATTCAAAGTATTTTTCCTCTTATTTATTCTACTCATCTTTATAATATCTTAGTAAAGAAGATTAGAGTAAAACTTATATGACCTTATTTCTTATAAAGGAAATTTTACTATGGGTGATAGGTGTTTTTGATTTTTGTTTTTTAATCTTTATTGGGCACTAATGCTTAATGTAAATTATTTCATTTTATCTTTATAATCATTTTGGGATGTTTGTGCAATTATTATGTCTACTCTTTCAAAAGAAGAAACTAAAATGGAAGTTTGAACATATTTAGAGGCTTAAAACATTGTTCATAAAGGCATTTAGTGATGGAGCTGAGAATTCAATTCAAGTGCGTTCCAGCTCCTCACACTTAACCTCATGGGTCTTTTCATTCTAGTCCATCTTTTTCAATATTTTGGTCATATATTTTCTTATCCCCTTAATGGACTGAATGGATACAGTAAGTTAGTCATTTTCTCAATGTCCTATTCAAGCAGTCTAGGCCTGAAACCTCCTGAAATCTTCCCTCTGGGCTCAGCACATCTTATTACAAGTGAAGCTATTTGTAACCAGAAGTCTACTGGAGCCCACGAAGAAAAAAATTGCCCCAACTGTTAATAGTTTCCAGTAGATGTGAGGTCAGACATGACTGATTTCCTTCTGATAGCTATTTCTGAAAATGGGCATCCAAGTCCTTTCCCTGAGGCTACCTGTGTGTTAAATTTGGAGTGAGGCCAGTTACTGGGCTAATGCCTAGCTGGTGGCTTAAATGGAATGGCCAAGGGATTTAGGTCTAATTCCTAGTGAATGGATGTACAAATTAATCCCGGTGTTGTTCAACAGAAAACTTAACCTGGTAAGATAGATGGAAAGGAAGAAGAGGTAGAAAAAGGAAGCTTTGTGAGAGCAGAAGCTATTTCAGTCTGACTCTCTTGAGCCAGGTAAAGCGTAGGAGTTTAGTAGGTTTTTGTTGGATGGGTAGATAGATGGATGGAGTGCCTGTGTCCTGCCTTTGAATGGATCTCTTGCACCAGATGAGAAGCCTTCAGAGCATCTCTGCTGGTGCTAGGGTAGCCCATTTGGGACTGAGGTTGGGCACTGTCGGTTCCACTCTTGTTTCTCAAGTTCTACATCACTTCCCAAACTTGGCCTGGCAGGGAGTAAACTTGACTGTCACCTTCCAGGCCTTTATTGAGTGGTTGAGAAGGGAACAGACTCAGGACTGGTGCTGAAATATGTTCTGCTGAAGGGAGGAGGAAAAAGAAATAAAAAAGATTAATTGGGTGGATTAGCAAAACCAAGTCTGCTAGATGTACTATTCTAAAGCAGTTCAGCTTTTAATAAGGGCTAAAAGTGTGGGCAGGGAAAAGTCAAGCTTATTGGCGAATTACTGTCCTCCGCTGGGCTTTCAAAGAATTACCTTCCTTTTTATTAATTAAGGCATCTCTGAAAATCCTGTGTCTTCTTCCACATTGGCAATAAATCTGATGATCCTTCTGACCTCGTTTGTTGTTTGAACAGTTATTTTCTGCAACTGGGTAATGCTTTGATGTTAAAAGCCCCCGAGTGTCATGCTTATGAACTGAATGGAAAATTCAATTATTGAGAGTCCGTTCTGGCTGTTTGACCTTGGAAAGGCTCCTGTGCAGCAAAAAGCCCTGCTGTGCTTTCCCTCAATTTTCTTTTTTTTTTTAAATCTTTATTGTTAAAAGTTTTACATATGACCTGTTTTCCCCCCATTGAACCCTTCTTCAATTTTCTGTAAAGCTCTCCTCCCATTGGTTGTCTTGCAGGGATACAGTTTGATAATTAGGATGTTTGTGAGAATCATAAATATCAATGGCACAAGAAATGTTTATTTTTCTCAAGAAGAGTCTATATCATAAATAAATCCTTATCACATGTTAGGGTTTCACCTTTTTTGGACTTGCTTAAGTTGTTCAATGTAGTGTCTTTAAGACATATCACTCAAAGCATACATTCAAAAAATCTTCGTTGATTCCAAAAAGAAAATTATTTGTTTGTTTATAAAGCAGTTAAATCTACATGAAGAGAAGGTTCTATATTCTTGACCTGAGGGAGCAAAGCTTCTTCATACACACATTGACAAACACAAAAACAGTCCAATTACCTTTCCATTATTCTTCATCTTGGTAAATAGCATCAAACTTTCACCCTACATGCACCACCCTGCATGATCCTTCCCTAAAATCTACAAGATTAAGGGATGGAAGGGTGGGTGGGGAGAGATTTACCAAAGAACTTATATGGGTATATGCATAACTCCTGGACATAGATAACAGTGTAAAGACCTTGAGGGAGGGGGCAGGGAGGAGGTGGAGGGGAGAAAGGGTAAGTGGGGGAAAAGGGGGGAACCTCTGTAATACTTCCAACAATAAAGATACATTTAAAAAGTAAAATAAAAGCTATGGTATAAATGAGCCTTTGGAAATTAAAGCTTATTTATATAATAAATAAAACATTAGTGTTGACATTGATGTAGATTATATCCAATTATAGTCATTTTCTGTTTAAGTTTAAAATTTTTTATCTTAAATATTTTGGCCTGGAGTTGAGGTACACTATCATTTGAGCTCATCATTTTGTCCCAAGCTTTAATTTAGAAGTGGGGAGGATTTCATTATATTTTTGGGATTATTATAATTTGGTTTACAACATTAATATTTTTATTTGTAATACAGTGAACAATGGCAAAACTTTATTACCAGCATTTCTGTATGCCTTCTGTTCTATGAAATGAACTTTTTAATTTAAAGCACTGTTTTAATTATGCCCCCTTAATCTCTTGATGGGATTTCATTGCCTTATAATGTGATACCCTGAAGGATATATAAAACATCAATAGGCAGAAGATCAGTCAATTGATATTAAGGCTGATTTCTTGAATTTACAGGGATATATGCACCATTGTGCCGAAGGAAAAAAAAACCTACAAGGAGGTAAAGAAATTGTGAATGTCAGACCCATTGGGGCAATTTTTAGCTTTTAGACACTTTAGCTATAGAAAAATAGTGTATATAGCTTGCCATTCATCTCTTCTTAAATCTTTCCTGCACCATCTCCCAAAAGAAAACAACTGAAAAACCATCTTCATCATAATGAATAGGAAGAATTATCCTTTTCCTTAGATAGTTGTCTGTTTCTTTTTTAAGTACTATACACAAATAATTAAGAAACAGAGGAATATGTATTATCCTATCTAATAAAAGAGTAATATGCAAATTAGTCATCACTTTGCAATAAATATGGCAGCACCCACAGCTAATAAGGAGGGGATATGCAAGTTGACGTAACAAAGATGGAGGAGCCAGCCAGATCCACGAAGCCATGGAGCCAGCCAGAGCAGGTGGAAGGCTTGGCTCCATGGCCACCGCCCAGACAAAGCCATAGTGGCAGGGCCGAGGCAGAGGCAGTTAGGGTCAATCAGGCCAGGAGGGAAGGGCAGTTGGGGGTGATCAAGCCAGCAGTGGGGGAACTTGGGTTGAGCAGGCCAGCAGGGGGGACTAGTTGGGGGCGAGCAGACCAGCGGGGGTGCAGTTGGGGGGGAGCAGGCCAGCAGGGGGGGTGTCAGGATTAGGCCTAAACCGGCAGTTGGACATCCCCCAAGGAGTTCCAGATTGGAGAGGGTGCAGGCCAGGCTGAGGGACACCACCCCCCCACGTGCACGAATTTCACGCACCTGGCTACTAGTCCTATTATAAATATAACCATACTAAATGCCTGCCTGTGCACTTTTGGGAAAATCATTCCAGCCCCATCATGAGCTCTACCCTAGACCATGTGTCTCACTGACTCCATATCTCATTGGGATCTTGTTAAAATGCATGTGGAAATGCATCCAACTAAAAAGCTGCACAGCAAAGGAAATAATCTACAAAATGAAAAGGCAACTTCTGGAATGGGAGAAAATATTTGAAACCATATATCTGATAAGAGATTAATATCTAAAATATACAAGGAACTCAAACAGCTCAGTAGCAACAAAGCAACTTGATTAAAAATGGACTAGAGACTTGCATAGTTATCTCTCAGAAGAAGACATACAGTAGCCAAAGGGCACATGAAAAGGTGCTCAATGTCACTAATCACCAGAGAAATACAAATCAAAGCCACAATGAGATATCACTTCACACCTGTTATAATGGCTATTACTAAAAAGACAAAAGGTAACAAGTATTGGTGAGGGTGTGGTGAGAAGAGAACCTTTATACGCCATTGGTGGGAATGTAAACGGAGGTAGCCACTTTGGAAAACAGTAAGGAGATTTCTAAAATAGTTAAAAGTTGAATTACCATATAATTCGGCAGTCCCACTTCTGGGTGTTTATCCAATCAAAATGAAATCAGAGTCTTGAAGAGGTATCTGCACTCCCATCTTAATCGCAACATTATTCACAATAGCCAAGATATGGAAGCAATCTAAGTGTCCTTCAGTGGATAAATGGATAAAGAAAATGTGGTCCGTATGCACAATGAAAGGTTGTTCAGCCTTAAAAGGGAAGGAAATCCTGCCATTTGTGACAGCATGGATGAGCCCGAAGGACATTATCCTAAGTAAAATAAGCCAGATACAGAAAGACACATACTACATGATCTCACTTAAATCTGGAATCTCAAAAACTTAAACTCATAAAAGCAGAGTAGAATGGTAGTTTCTGGGGGTTGGGGAAATGGAGAGATGTTGGTCAAAGGATACAAAGGTTCAATTATAAGGAATGAATAGCTTCTAGAGATCTAATGTACAGCATGGAAACTATCCTATATAATAAAAGTATAGTATGCAAATTGTCCCCTCCACCGGAGTTCTTCCGGGAGTTTGACCAGTGGGCGGGCTGGCCGGGGAAAGGGAGGGATTACCCAGCTAGTGCCCACCAGCCACTAAGGACCCTACCAGTGCACAAATTTCATGCACTGGGCCTCTGGTACTTAATAAAAACGTATTTTATACTTGAAATTTGGTAAGGGAGTGATTATGTTTTTAGCACATTAAAAAAGTCATAGCTATGTGAGGTATACATACATACATCAAAACATCACGTTGTATTCCTTAAATATATACAGTTTTTATTGGTCAAGTATACTTTAATACAGCTGATGAACAAAACTAAAATGCAGATTCTAATTCAGAAGGTCTGATGCAGAAGTCTGGGGTAGGTGCCTGAGATTCATAACTACGAATGCACTTTTAGATGTCGCTGATCTCTGAATGCCAACTTGCAAGGAGCACTGTCTTCTAAAAATGTCCTCACACAGGAATTGTAGGGGATTGTGATGATAACGTATAGTCAAGTAAGAGAGGTGTCTGGGACATGCATTCAAGTGCTTACTTGCTTGGAATATGAAAAGCCACATTGCCTCGTCAGTCCAAGATTGTGGTCTTTGGTGTACGGCTGATCTCTGTAACCATAATCAAAGTTGACGAGTCCTTTTAGCAGTTGAGACACCTGGGTCCGAGTGTATTATGTTATGTAAAATTCTGCTAGAGTTAACAGGGCCTTTCCCCCCAGAGTTCTTGTAGAGGACATGCCAGGTTCTTGACACACGGTGATATTTTTGTAAATAATATTCCATATCAATTGTGAAAGGAGAAAGTTCTCCGGGATTTTGCTCCCAGGCATTTGTTACAATCAAAGGTGCCCTGGCTGTTGTTCTCCTGGGCACTGTTTGACTCAGTTTCCTGGTGAAAATAGCTGTGACCTCTCCTGACAGGGCCAAGTGCTCTCCCTCCTGTCAGGTGACTGGAAAGAGTATGTTGTCTTCTGTTCTGAATGCTCCCTCCTGGGAGTGCTGTTTACTCTGTTCTCTTTGTTGGCATTTTTGAAAGTAATAACAATAATTTAGAAAAACACCTGTTCAGAAACGCCATATTTTAAACTATCAGATTTACTGACTTTTCAAGTATGTAAACAAACTGAAAACTGAACACGAGCCGCCTCACTAATCTCATCCGTGGAAAGTGTCAATTAGGAGGCTTTGGAAGAGGTGCGCTCTTTGGCAGTGTTGTTGGTGACATTGGCTTTCGCAATTACAATGGTCCCTTCTTGGGAGTGCAGTTAGGGTGACTCCTTCCAGTCAGCTATTCCCAGCTGTTGTTTCTGAGGCTTCGCTTTCAGTCATCCAGGCCTGTCAGTTTGGCCTCTGTGGTGTTTCTTGGATCTGTTTTTAACTGTCCATTCCCACTGCAACTACCTTCTCATTCTCTCTCATCTGAGCCATGGTAAGAATATCTTAAAGGGTTTCCATAGCTCCAGATCACCCCAACTCTATTCCCTTCCATCGCTTGCTGCTGGAGGCTTTCTACAACTCAGATCTGATCATTCCATTTCCTTCCTCAAGACTCGTGCTGACTTTACAGGGCCTGCAGTGTAAACTGAGTCTTTTAGCAGCTTTTGTCTTCTACCAGCCAACAAGAGAGTGTCATTCTTCTTTTTTTTTCAACCTTTTTTAAAAAAAATGTATTATGTATTGGTTTCATGTACTGCTTAGTGGTTAGACAATCATATACTTTATATCATGTTCCCTTTGATAGTTCTAGTACCCCAACTGGTACCATACATAGTTATTATAATACTAGAGGCTCTGTGCACGAATTCATGCACCAGTGGGGTCTCTCGGCCTGGCCTGCAAGATCAGGCTGAAACCAGCTCTCCGACATCCCCCAAGGGGTCCCAGATTGTGAGAGGGTGCAGGCCAGGCCAAGGGACCCCACCGGTGCATGATCAGGGCCAGGAGAGACACAGGAGGTTGGCCAGCCAGGGTGGGACCACAGGAGGGCTCCAGGATGTGTCTGGCCCAACTCGTTCAGCCTGCCCATCTGGCTCATCCAGCAGCCAGCTAACCTGGTTGGAGTGTCTGCCTCCTGGGGGGG
>NW_006383007.1:902761-903413 GCF_000327345.1 Myotis davidii
AATGGTGGGGTGAGGGGAGCTTGCAGAGCAATGGCAGGGTTGGGGGAGCCTCGTGGGGCAGTGGCAGGGCAGGGGGAGCCTTGCGAAGCAGTCCGAGGGGCCAGACCATTGCAGAGTGTCCTGGGGTGGGGAGCTTCACGTAGTGTTGCAGGGTGGCAGAGGCCACGTGATTGAGGCCAGGCTAGGCCTAGGGACCCTAACCACACACAATTTCGTGTGTGCTGGACCTCTAGTCTATATATATATATATTTTGAGCCAGGGTTCATAACAACCGAAGGCTCAACCTAACACTGAAGTCAGTGCTGGGTTGCTGTGGTCACCCAGCACTGACTTCTGAGGGGCTGCAGATTAGGCCTGGAGAGAGGCCTGCAGAGAGAGAGGCAGGGTCTGATCTGCAGCCTCAATGGCAGCTGTTGATCAGCCATTGCCTCTCTTTTTCTCTCAGGGCTTTACCAGCAGCCATGACTCTGTTTCTCTCTGGGCCTCTGCGGGGCTGCTGATCAGCCCCACCTCTTTAATCAGGCCCAAAGATAGGCCCAGAGATAGTGTCTGGCATAGAAACTGACCAATCAGAACCAAATCTGGGTGAAGTGCCAGGAGCCAATGGCTGCCTAGGAGGCAGAGCTTTTGACACAGCCTGCCATCGAAACT
>NW_006383007.1:911767-916538 GCF_000327345.1 Myotis davidii
GTCCCAGATTGTGAGAGGGTGCAGGCCAGGCCAAGGGACCCCACCGGTGCATGATCAGGGCCAGGAGAGACACAGGAGGTTGGCCAGCCAGGGTGGGACCACAGGAGGGCTCCAGCGCATGTCTGTCTTGCTCAGTACCGATTGGCCGGATGCCTGCAGCAAGCTAACCTACTGGTCGGAGCGTTTGCCTCCTGGTGGTCAGTGCATGTCATAGGGAGCGGTTAAGTGGCCTTAGTATATCATTAACATATTATGCTTTGATTGGTTGAATGGATGACCGGACAGTTAGAATATTAGGCTTTTATTATATAGAATTATCAACTCTATTTCCTATGCTTTACTTACTTTCCCATGACTATTTTATAACTACCAGTTTTTATTTCTTTTTAAAATATTTTTATTGCATTTTAGAGCAAGGAAGGAAAGGAGAGGGTTCTTGACCTTGAATGCAGATTCCTAACTGTCAAGGTGACCCTTAAACAACACAGTTTGAACTGCACCAGTCAATGATAGCACAGGTCAATTGTAAAAACAAAACCATTAATTAGTGGACTCATGCAGTTCAAACCTGTGTTGTTCGAGCAACTGTAGTTCATAGTGTGACTCTAAAGCCATGAATCTCTTACTAGACAATCATTAGCAGCAGTGGTACCTGATAACATGTTTTTAAGGACTGATATTTTCTTATTTTGCTTGGACCTAATTCTGTACTCTCTCCTTATTCTAGAATGACAAAGGTCTTCGGCTTGTGGCCAATTCAATGGTGTGGGTTCCGGAAGGGGGAATGCTGCAGATTACCAACAGGATCTTACAGGCTGAAGCCCCAGGTGCCAGAGCCTCAGAAATCATCTACAATATTATGCAGGACCACCCCCAATTTGGTATGATGTCATCACTGTGTTCAGTAGTCTTAGACTTGCTTTTGTAAATGGCATACAGCAAGGCTGTTACTTCAATGAACTTGACTTTCTAATACCTCCCACTTCTGCTTTAAAAACAGGATAATCAAAAGAACCACCACACTGTACATATGTTATATACTAGGCAGTATGCTCAGTAATATAAACATCTGTATATAAAGAGTCATGGTCTGTCGCATCCAAATGACCAGAGGGACGACCGAATGCCAGGCTGCACACGAGGCAGGCTCTGGTGGGTGGGGACTGGTGAGTGGGCTGAATTGCTGTCCTGGGTCCCGGCCACCTGTGGTAGAAGTAAGTCCTGGGTCCTGGAGCAGTGGCGGGGCGGGGGGAATTTCGTGGAGCGTGGCAGGGTGGAGGATCATCATGGAGCAATGGTGGGGTGAGGGGAGCTTGCAGAGCAATGGCAGGGTTGGGGGAGCCTCGTGGGGCAGTGGCAGGGCAGGGGGAGCCTTGCGAAGCAGTCGAGGGGCCATGACCATTGCAGAGTGTCCTGGGGTGGGGAGCTTCACGTAGTGTTGCAGGGTGGCAGAGGCCACGTGACAGAAGCCAGGCTAGGCCTAGGGACCCTAAGCGCCCACAATTTTGCGTGCGCGGGGCCTCTAGTGTGTACATTTTAAGAAATAGCTGCCATTACTGGCTATACACTAGTGCCAGTGTTCATAACAACCGAAGGCTCAACCTAACACTGAAGTCAGTGCTGGGTTGCTGTGGTCACCCAGCACTGACTTCTGAGGGGCTGCAGATTAGGCCTGGAGAGAGGCCTGCAGAGAGAGAGGCAGGGTCTGATCTGCAGCCTCAATGGCAGCTGTTGATCAGCCATTGCCTCTCTTTTTCTCTCAGGGCTTTACCAGCAGCCATGACTCTGTTTCTCTCTGGGCCTCTGCGGGGCTGCTGATCAGCCCCACCTCTTTAATCAGGCCCAAAGATAGGCCCAGAGATAGTGTCTGGCATAGAAACTGACCAATCAGAACCAAATCTGGGTGAAGTGCCAGGAGCCAATGGCTGCCTAGGAGGCAGAGCTTTTGACACAGCCTGCCATCGAAACTGACTAATCAGGACCTAATATGGGTGAAGTGTGAGGAGCCAATAGCTGCCTAGTAGATGGAACTTTTGACGCTGACTGGCATAGAAACTGACCAGTCAGAACCTAATCTGGGTGAACTACAAAGGCAGAACCTAAGGTGGGGAATGAGCAGGGGTTTTAAGGGCAACAGCTGTTTGGTGTAAGGGGTAAGAAAGAGGTTCATTTTTTTAATGACCGCTTTGGCTGTATAGTGCATATGGTTGGCTGTCAGTCCAGATATAGGGATTATGCGTTTTTCTGTCTGCCAAGAGCATCTCCTCCTGCTGCAAAAGGCTTTCCCCCCGCATTTAAGCAATCCTATTCTATATAATCTATCCTATCTAATAAAATAGTAATATGCAAATTAACCATCACTCCGCAACAACAATGGCGGCACCCATAGCAGCCGGGGCGGGACACTGGTGGCATTGCCCTGGCAATGCGAGCCCAGCATCTGCTCCTTGGCTGTGTAGAAGGAGGGGAGGGGTCTCTGGCCAGAGGCCTGGGTGCGGGATGCTGGGCTTGTGTCGCCCCCAACGACATTAGTCCAGTGTTCATACCCCAGCCGCACAGAGGGAGGGGTGGGGCCTCTGGCCAGAGGCCTGGAGTGGGACACTTGGCTCACATTGCCCCTGGCTTCTGTGCCCCAGCCTCACGGAGGGAGGGGAGAGGCCTCTGGCCAGAGACCAGGACGAGGGAAGCTGGCATTGATGCAGACCGGCTGAGGGACCTCCCTTCCCCCCGTGCACAAATTTTTCATGCACCAGGCCTCTAGTCTATACTAGTAAAAGGGTAATATGCTAATTAGACCGGGTCAACTGGCCATCTCCCAGATGTCTGACTTCCTTCCAGACAAAGCCATGGCAGTAGGGGCAAAGGCAGAGACAGTTAGGGGTGATTAGGCCAGCAGGCAGGTGAGCAGTTAGAAGCCAGCAGTCCCAGATTGTGAGAGGGATGCCCGACCGCTGGTTTAGGCCTGATCCCTGTAGGACCCGGGGCTCAGGCAACCGTGAGCCCCAGTGGCTGTGAGGTCTGGGGCTCAGGCTTCGCAGCCACTGTGGCTGGCAGTGGCAGCAGCAGTGGGGTGATGGGGATGGTGCCTTCCCCTGATCAGCCCAGTAGCCTCCCACAGAGGAAGGCCAGACTGCAGCTTAGATCCACTCCGAGGGGGGCCAGGCCTAAGCCATCAGTAGGATATCCCCCAAGGGGTCCCCAGTTGGAGAGGGTATAGGCTGGTCTGTGGGACCCCCCTAACCCCTATGCACAAATTTTGTGCACCATGCCACTAGTCCTATATAATAAGAGAGGGATATGCTATTTAGCCTGGATATGCTAATTAGTCATGACCAGTATTCAAATTGACCATCACTACAACACAATAAGAGAGCGATATGCTAATTAACCCTGATAGGCTAATTAGTCACGACCAGCATGCAAATTGACCATCAATCCAACACGAGAGGAAGGCCAGACTGCAGCTTAGATCCACTCCGAGGGGGGCCAGGCCTAAGCCATCAGTAGGATATCCCCCAAGGGGTCCCCAGTTGGAGAGGGTATAGGCTGGGCTGTGGGAACCCCCTAACCCCTATGCACAAATTTTGTGCACCATGCCACTAGTCCTATATAATAAGAGAGGGATATGCTATTTAGCCTGGATATGCTAATTAGTCATGACCAGTATTCAAATTGACCATCACTACAACACAATAAGAGAGCGATATGCTAATTAGCCCTGATAGGCTAATTAGTCACAACCAGCATGCAAATTGACCATCAATCCAACACGCAAGATGGCTGCCTCCATGTGGTCAAAGATGGTCGCCCCCACGTGGCCACAAGATGGCCAGCAGGGGAGGGCAGTTGGGGATGACCAGGCCTGCAGGGTAGGGCATTTGGGGGCCACCAGGCCGGCAGGGGAGGGCCATTGGAGGTGAGCAGGCCAGCAGGGGAGGGCAGCTAGGAGGGACCAGGCCAGCAGGGGAGGGTTGTTGGGGGCAACCAGGCCTGCAGGGGAGAGTATTTGGGGGTGATCGGGCCAGCAGGAGAACTGTTAGGCTTTGATCAGGCTGGCAGGGGAGCAATTAGGCAGTGATCAGGCTGGTATGCAGAAGTGGTTAGGGGCAATCAGGTAGGCAGGCAGGCAGGCAAGCAGTTGGGAGCCAGCAGTCTTGGATTGTGAGAGGGATGTCCAACTGGCCATTTAGTCCTGATTCCTGCCTAAATGGGCAGTTGGACATCCCTTGAGGGGTCCCAAATCGGAGAGGGTGCAGGCTGGGCTGAGGGACACCCGGGAACCCTCCCCTCTGTGCATGAATTTCATGCACCAGCCACTAGTCCATTTATAAATAGGGAGAGGACCTGAATAGACATTCTCCAAAGAGGACGAACAGATGGCCAACAGACATATGAAAAGATGCTCAATCATCAGGGAAATGCAAATTAAAACCACAATGATTGTCACCACCTGTCAGAATGAACAAATAAGTGCTGGTGAGGACGTGGATAGAGGCTCCTGCCACCACCGCTGCTCTTGCCAGCTGTGAGCCAGACTTCTGGGCGTCTGGCTGAGTGGTGCTCCCCCTGCAGGAGCCCACTGACCACCTGGGGAAGCTCCTGCGCATTGAGCGCGCCCCCTGGTGGTCAATGCGCATCATAGCAACCAGTCATTCCACCGTTTGGTTGATTTGCATATTAGGCTTTTTTTATATAGGACTAGTGGCCCGGTGCATGAAAATACGTGCACTGGGGGGAGGGTCCCTCAGTCCAGCCTACCCTCTCTCACAGT
>NW_006383007.1:916901-920409 GCF_000327345.1 Myotis davidii
GAGGCCCTGCCCCACGTGGCCACAAGATGGCCAGCAGGGGAGGGCAGTTGGGGATGACCAGGCCTGCAGGGTAGGGCATTTGGGGGCCACCAGGCCGGCAGGGGAGGGCCATTGGAGGTGAGCAGGCCAGCAGGGGAGGGCAGCTAGGAGGGACCAGGCCAGCAGGGGAGGGTTGTTGGGGGCAACCAGGCCTGCAGGGGAGAGTATTTGGGGGTGATCGGGCCAGCAGGAGAACTGTTAGGCTTTGATCAGGCTGGCAGGGGAGCAATTAGGCAGTGATCAGGCTGGTATGCAGAAGTGGTTAGGGGCAATCAGGTAGGCAGGCAGGCAGGCAAGCAGTTGGGAGCCAGCAGTCTTGGATTGTGAGAGGGATGTCCAACTGGCCATTTAGTCCTGATTCCTGCCTAAATGGGCAGTTGGACATCCCTTGAGGGGTCCCAAATCGGAGAGGGTGCAGGCTGGGCTGAGGGACACCCCCTTCCCCTCAGTGCATAAATTTCATGCACCGGGCCTCCAGTACTATATAAAAACCTAAAATTTAAGTTTAAAAGGACTTTATTTTATAGAAAATACTAGAGGCCTGGTGCACAACATTTGTGCACTGGGGGTCGGGGGGGCCTCAGCCCGGCCTGTGCCCTCTCACAGTCCAGGACCCCTTGCTCCTTACCACTCGCCTGCTCGCTGCTCCTTAGTACTGCTGCAGAGATGGGAGGGGCTTCCACCACCGCCACTGCACTCGCCAGCCATGAGCCCGGCTTCTGGCTGAGCAGTGCTCCCTTTTTGGGAGTGCACTGACCACCATGGGGCAGCTCCTGCATTGAGCGTCAGCACCACCAGGGGGCAGCTCCAGCATTGAGCATCTGGTGGCCAGTGCACATCATAGCAACCAGTCATTCCACCGTTTGGTTGATTTGCATATTAGGCTTTTTTTATATAGGACTAGTGGCCCGGTGCATGAAAATACGTGCACTGGGGGGAGGGTCCCTCAGTCCAGCCTACCCTCTCTCACAGTTTGGGAGCTCTCAGGGGATATCCCACGGGGAGTGGGCCTAAGCTGCAGTCTGGTCTCCCTCTGTGGGAGGCAACCAGGTTGATCAGGAAAAGGTGCCGTCTCCATCACCCCACTGATGCTGCCACTGCTGGCCATGGTGGCAGCGAGGCCTGAGCCCCAGGCCTCACAACTGCTGGGGCTCACAGCTGCCTGAACCCTGGGCCTTGTAGCCGCTGGGGCTCATGGCTTCCCGAGCCCAAGGCTGTCTGAGCCCTGGGCCTCCCAGCCGCAGTGGTTTTGTCCAGATGGACATCTGGAAGGCGTCTGCCCTAATTAGCATATTACCCTTTTATTAGTATAGATAACATGCTAAGAGTTGCCCACCTAATATATGCCAGTTTAATTTCAAAGCTCAGGCTTTCAACTTGAGTCCCTCCCAGGACATCACTAGACTTCTTGATGACACTTTCTATTTTACTGAAAAGTTGCAAAAATAATATAAAGAGCTCTCGAATACCCTTTCTCCAGTGTTCCCCAGTGTCAGCATTTTACATTATCGTAGAATAATGATCAAAGCCCAGAAATTAATATTGATACAAAAGTTTTAAGAAAAACTTTACACAAAAACATTTTTTAAGATCTCCATTGTTACTTGAACTTCTAGCAGGATAGTTGAGCATGGTGATCTGAAAAGTTTTCCATCATTATCAACTAGAAATGCTGGATAAAAGATTATAAGAATTATAAGGCATTCGTAGCTGATTTTGCAAGGATAGAAATAAATCTTCAAGTGTCAGAAACAAAGAAGGAACTAAAGCCAGTCTGGGCATGCAATGATGGGAAGGCTTTCCTGAGAGGAGCTGTGTGTGTCTCAAGAACCCAGAGGCTTGGGATTTAATGCCTATGCAGAGACAGAGACGGTAAGTTGTAATTAAGATCCTGCATAAAACCTGGACGTACCTTCAGTTACAGAAACAGAATAGAAAATAAGAAGCTCACCAGCACAGAGGACTGGCAAGGAAATCTACCTGTGTTTTTCAGGGCTCAGAGTAAAGCCAAAAAAGGCCTGCTGAGAATTCAGAACTTCAAGCCCATTTTTCTTGCAGATCCAGAATTAAGTTATACTGTGTACATTGTTTGAGAAACCCAGGTCCAAGATGTTAATATGAAAATTAATCTCAGACCGATGATACTTCTTGGGTTTCTTACAGAAACTAATAGAAACTACTGTAGAATGTCCACCCTCGATTCCAGAACACTCAGGATTCTCACAAATAATACCACTGAAGATTAGCTCAGAGTTCAAAATTAGAGAACATACAACGAGGAAACCAGGAGTAAAACAGAAGATTAAAACCTTTAAGGATTTGAAATAAAGGAACAATCTTATAAAAACTATGAAATAAGTATATCTAAAATCATGTAAAGCCCAGCCAGTGTGGCTCAGTGGTTGAGTGTCGACCTATGAACCAGGAGGTCACAGTTTGATTCTGTCAGGACATACACCTGGGTTCCGGGCTCCATCCCTAGTGTGGGGCATCCAGTAGGCAGCCAATCAATGATTCTCTCTCATCACTGATGTTTCTATCTCTCTCTTCCTCTCTGAAATCAATAAAAATATATTTTAAAAAATGATTTAAGGAAAAAAAGGAATTGAAACTAAGGAAATAAAAAACTGCTATAAACATAAAAGAATAAGCAGATAGATTTTTACAAAGAAATAAATAGATAATCTGAAAATGAAAATTATATTCATTAATAGTAAAAAATTTGCTTGGCATGTTAGAGGAATAATTTTTTTTCCTCTAGGTTATCAGATTTTCAAACTATGTACTTTCTATAGTAAAGAAAAATTAACTTTTGTATAATTTTAAAAATAATTTTAATATCCACAAAGATATAATATCCAGTGATCCTATCTAATAAAAGACAAAAATGGTAATTGGCGTATGACCAATACCCTTTTCATTGGCTAATCAGGGCTATATGCAAATTAACTGCCAACTAAGATTGGCAGTTACCGGCCAACAAGATGGCAGTTAATTTGCATATGTAGGCACAATGCAGGGAGGCGAAAGGGAAAGCAGGAAGAGGCCCCCTGCCACTGACAGTGATCAGAAACCCAGGGGGGAGCTAAGAGCTGGGGGGCAGGGCAAAGGTGGCCCCCCAACCATGATTGGAGAATCAGGAGTTTTTGCCACCCTGGCCAGTGATAGCAGGAAGTAGGGGTGGAGCCAGCGATGGGAGCTGGACACGGTCGAAGCTGGCAGTGCCAGGAGCTAGGGGTCCCTTGCCTGGGCCTAAAGCGAAGCCCACAATCGCGGGGCCGCTGCAGCTGCAGGTCCCCGCTACCTGGGCCAGATGCCTCGGCCAGAGGCTTTAGGCCTGGGCAGGGGCAGAGCTTGCAACCGTGGGGAAGCTGGGGGTCCCCTGCCCAGGCCTGATGCCTCTGGCCTAGGCGTCAGGCCCAGGCAGCGGGGACCTGCAGTGGCAGCGGGGGACGCCGAGATCGCGCGG
>NW_006383007.1:920655-957856 GCF_000327345.1 Myotis davidii
ATGGGGGTCACTGAGGGCTCCCAGTATGTGAGAGGGGGCAGGCTGGGCTGAGGGACACTCCCCCGACACACACACCAAGTGCACGAATTTCGTGCACCAGGCCCCTAGTATAATTATAAAGCAGTAGGTCTAGCTGAAATGTCATTTATTATAGTTGTGTAACCTTGAAGAAGGCAAGTGGAGCCATAAGTTTCTTTGAAAGATTAAACTAGATATTTTTTAACTTTTTATTTTAAAGTAGTTTTGGATTTACTGAAAAGTTGCAAAAATAATATAAAGAGCTCTTGAATACCCTTTATCCAGTGTTCCCCAATGTCAGCATTTTACATTACCATAGAATAATGATCAAAGCCAGGAAATTAGTATTGATAAAATACTATTAATTAGTTCACAGACCTTATTCAACTTTGCCTTACTTTCCTCCACCGATATTAAGCTAGATGATGTTTAAGAGCTTTCTAGCTCTAAAAGTCTTTGATATGCTTGATGTATTACATTCTCTACCTTATCTTGATTATTAAAAACCAAAGATTAAATTTTCTAGTGACAGCCCACTATTTCAATATTCTGTTTAAGTATTAAACAGAAAAATGCTGAATTAAATTATTTTAAGCCCATTTCAACTTGAAAAATACCATGTAGGCTTGACTGTGACCCTTTCCTCCTATAACTCTCTTGATTAACTTCTTCCTATGAACATAATCCTCTTCCTGTGTCCAGAGCTCTGTGTTAGTAATAAGCAAATCACATTGCCCTTGGGAACCATTCAAGAGTAGAAAACATGGTGGGAACTAGAAGCCCACCCAACTTAAATCTACTTACACCATCTACCCCAGGGGTGTGAGGTGTGAAGCCTTTCCCTCTTTGCCACCCCAGCTACTATATGCTCGCTCAACACTTTAGAATGTTCTAGTTGGATTTTAGTCTTTTTGTGAAGACCTAATCATGGAACAGAACAAAATGTAAACTGCTGGTATAGTCTGTGCATAAAGGACCTACCTTTAACCCCTGGCAGACTCCTCACTGTCTTCAAGTATACATTTAGGTAAGTGGATTACTACTTGTATCTTTAGCTGCTTCACAGGTTAGAAAGTCAATTTAATGAGATGATTTTAATGAAGTATCTTCAGTATCATTTGAAGAAGAACCTGACTTAATCCAGTACACTACCAACTCTAAATTGTTTAGCATAGTGTAAGAAAACTCTACTATAAATGATCTCAATCCCAAATGAATTCATGGTGATTTCAATGAGATCATAATTCTTAATGCCTTTTAAATTTTTCCTTCAGAATTCTTGGTTAAAATATAGATGTCAGTATAAAGGAAATCTGAAGTAGAGATTATTTTCTTATTTTTTTAAACCTGCATTTTCATATATTTAAAGGGTCATCTTCTGATATTTGTCATCTATACTAATAAAAGGGTAATATGCTAATTAGACCAGATAGACCAGACGCCTTCTGGATGTCATTCTAGATGTCTTCCTGACAAAGCCAGGGCCCAGGCAAAGCCGCTTGGAGTCCCTGGTGCCTGTGGCCAGCCAGAGGAGGGAAGCCCAGGTCCCAGGTGCCAGAGGAAAGCCGATGCTGGCAGCCAGGGGAAGGAAGGCCTACTCTTGCACGAATTCTCGTGCACTGGGCCTCTAGTATTACAATAAAAGTGGGGGTGAGGTACTACACAAAAGCCCTCACCTCCCTGGGGCAAACCCTACAAAACACTGGTATTTCTTCCTGTCTACTCATGGACTTGTCACAAAGGCATCTTTTATTCAACATACTTAGTGCTGAACTCTTCATCTTCCCTCCAACCTGCTCATCCCCGTCAGTGGCATCACTTGCCTACCCATTGCTTCACCTTGTAGGTGATTCTCCAATTCCTCCCTCTCTCCATCCTTCACAGCCACATTTGTCAGGTCTGTTACTTTCACTTCCTCAGTTGCCCTTGTGTCTGTTTATTTCTTTCCCCTCTTACCTCTGTTGCCTTAGTTCAGGTCCCCATCTCTCATCTAGATTTTACAGTAGCTTCATAATTGGTCATACTGTCCATATAAATGTTAGCTACTATTGTTATCATTTCTCACAGAATCAAATCCAGTCTTTTTAACATAGGGCTGGATTTCAAGCCTCATTGGCGCTCTGTATTCTGATCATGTACCTTCCATGTACTAAATCATTCACCTACTGAAAATCTCACAGGGACTCCTAATTGCTTATGCAGGGGGCTGATCTTCAGGGGAAGGAAGAACATTTTGCTAATTGTTGAATTCCCCAACCTTAAGGCCCTACCACAGCAGCCAGCACCTAACAGGTATCCATTGACTATTTACTAGGTTGAAATTAATGGAGTTAGCCAATATCCTAGGATGCCTGTTAATTTTCATAGTATGACAACGATTTCCTATATCTTAAAAATAGGTGTATTTCATTGTTAGGAAAAGTCTGCTTAGCTTTTACATTATAAAACAGAATAGCTAGGAACTTGGCATTTAAATATTTTCTATCCTCACTCTCCACATTTTCATTGTGGAAATCTTTTAAAATAGTTTGCAGCTGTACTCACATTTATAAACAGTCCACATCCTGGAAGAGCATGTTTATTAGTAGCATCTTATGAACAGAAGCTGAACCAGGGAGAGACATGTAATGGAATTTGTGACTTAGGTACAAATGAGAAATAATACAAAAACAGAAACTTGAGTGAGTTGATTCTGCACACGATTATTTAAAGAAGAGTACTGCTATTTTTTTCTTTAGTATTTCATCATCATCCAGGATATTACACTGATTTTTAACTTGAATTTAGTGCAGATAAATATTAGAATGGGTATTTCCTTTGAGAAAAAAAATAATTTCTAGGGTGATCAAAGTATGTTATCAATTGCCCAGTATGTTTATTGTACTAAGATCTGGGTATCCTCTTACTTAACATTGTTAAACATGCACAGTTTCTCTCTCTCTCTCTCTCTCTCTCTCTCTCTCTCTCTCTCTCTCTCGCACGCTTAGAGGATTAGAGAGGCTTCTTTCATATTTGTTAGGTGCATTTTCATGAGAATACAGTTTCTATTTTCAGCAGTACATCCATTCTTCTGTTTGGTCTTCACTTGAAGGCATATTCTCCTTGTGAAATTTTAATTGTTTCTATAACACCCCTGTATTTGCAATCTCACTTTTAAAAGCTAGTAGCTTCAGGTGAAGAATAAGCAATAGAAACAGATTGGCTGTTGGTAGTGGTGTTATTTAGATCTCCTTGCTTCAATTCTAATGAAGTTTAGAGAATGAAGGAGGAGAATGTTTATCAGGGTAAATATTGGCCTGTGAACACAAAATAATCATGATTGTTAACAGAGTTTCATGACCAAGAATATGAGATTAGGATTCAAATCCCAGCTGCTTCACTTATCATTTGTATGACCTTGAACAAGTTATTGAACTGCTTTGAGCCTAAAGAACTTTGTCTTTAAAATGGAGATAATAATAGCATCTTCAGAAGGAGTAAAAACATAATGAGAAGGATGACCAACATTTTTAAAGCACCTAAGAGGTATGGATCATTATTCTTGTTTCACCAATGATGAGCAGAGCTTATAGAGCGTAAGTCAGCTCACACAGTTGGATGTGATGGAGCTGGGTTTGAACCACCACATAAAGTGTTTCATGCAGTGCCTGCCATATGCATTCCCGTATTAGCTGTTATTATGTTCATTATACAGAATTCTCCCAATGATAACTTTTTCTGAATTTTTTTTTCTGATTTCCCATTGTGTTTACACCAAAAACTTTCTGGTTGGAAAGCATTTTCTGTTCATAGGAAGTTGTGGGTAGAAATGAATGCAATTTCCCAGCATTTAAAGATTTGTTTGCAGTGTTCATGGCTGTTTGGGTCTCCTTATGTAATTTTAATAGATACAAGGTAGTACTTTCATATATGAATTAACCTTAAATACTTTTAGTTCTTTTGGCTAACATACTGGGAATTCTATATCTGAAGATGGGTTCAGTGATATCTATTGGATTCTGCATTCATGTTCCTCCCTTTACCTTATACAAGAATACGGAATTACATCATTTCTTTTCTTGGGGGAAAATAGTGGTAGAAAGGGGATGAGAGCTCTGACTCTTACTTTTCTCAGGACTCCTCACTAACTCTGTGGCTTTTGTAGGGGAGGTGGTCCTTCTGGTTAATATGCCTGCGGATAGCCCCGCTGAAGAAGGCCAGCCCCTGCCTGATGGGAGGACAGCAACCCCCACCAGCACCTTCAGCCAGCAAGACATCAATGAAGGCATCGTGTGGTACAGGCACTCGGGAGTCCCAGCCCAGAGTGACTCCTTCCGCTTTCAGGTACCCTTTGCTTCCTGACTTTTCTGATGTCTGAATGGTCTGATGAACACCATCACCGTTATTTACAAGCAACTTGGGAAATTTTCTGTGATTGCCTAGAAATCATATTTGGGGGAAGAGGAAATGTAACTAATAGTATTGAGAGATATTTTTAATCTGCTAATTTAATCTTATAAATATCTCTACAAGCAGAGTCATTTTACAGCAAGGAGATTTATAATAGATAATGGCTAGAGTGTTTAGGAAAATAATGTTTCCAGAATATTAAAATACTTATTTAAGTATTTTAATATAAAATACTTATTTTAATATAGTCTTATTTTCTTTTTTTCAAATGTTTTTGGAACATTTACCATCTTCTGATAAGATCATAGACTTGATAGCCAAACTCAGTGGGTTCATATTTCAGTTCTGCCACGTATTAACTAATTTTGGGGGAAATTACTTGGAAAAATACTTGTCCTTCAGATTCCTCACCTGTAGAATAGAATTATTGTAAGGATTTAATGAGTTAATACATAGAAAGCATTTAGAATACTGCCTATCACTAGGTAAGGATTGTTACTACCACCTATAAAGATTGGTCAGATACCAGTACTGTCAACTGAATGTTTGTGTCCTGAAATAATTAATATCTTCATACCTGCCCCTCCCCATGTGGTAGGTGATTAGCATTAGATGAGTGGGATTAGTACACTTACAAGAGTCACAGGGGAGCTGCTCCCCTCTCTACTCCCCACCATTGGGCTACAGTGAAAAGATAGCAGTCTACAACCCCAAACCCAATCCTGCTGGCACCCTGATCTCAGACTTCTAGCCTCCAGAAGTAGGAGAAATACATTTCTGTTGTTTATGAGCCACGCAGTCTGTGGCATTTTTGTTATAATAGTCTAAGCCAGCTAAAACAACCAGATCATAAGAAGACTGTCAATAAATGAAAGAACAAGAAATGGTACTGGGGATATTCTCTGGTTATTATGAAATACTAGAGGCCCAGTGCACGAAATTCGTGCACTTGGGAGGGGGATCCCTCAGCCCAGCCTGCACCCTCTCACTGTCTGGGAACCCTTGGGGGATGTCCAACTGACGAGCCATCAGTTGGACTTCCTTAGTGCTGCTGTGGAGGCAGGAGAGGCTTCTGCCACTGCCATTGCGCTTGCCAGCTGTGAACCTGGCTTCTGGCTGAGTGGTGCTCCCCCTATGGGAGTGCACTGACCACCAAAGGGCAGCTCCTGTATGGAACGTCTGCCCCCTGGTGGTCAGTGCGTGTCATAGCAACCGGTTGTTCCGCCTTTTGATCAATTTGCATATTAGCCTTTTATTATATAGGATAATTAGAAATCCATTTTAAAAAGGTAAAAAAGTTCAAACCATTTGGAATTTTTAAAATAGTCTCCCAAATAATTATACTTCTTAAAGGAAATCAAAATAGGAAACTATTAAGAAATAATGATGAAGAGGAAATAAATTATCAGTACTTCAATGATCTGGATAAAATAACACTCAAGTAAATTGATGGTCTTAAGCTCATATTATTGAGCAGAAGATCATGAAAATAAATCAACTAAATATTTAGCTCAAGAAGCTAGAGAACTACAAAGGAAACCTAAGGAAAGCAAAGAAAGGAAGAAATTAATAGAGATAAGCACACAACTAATTATAAAATGCTAGAATTGATAAGTGAGTACAAAACTTCATTCTTTGGAAAGACCAATAAATTAGACAAACCTCTGTCATGGACAAATTGGAAATAAAGAACTGAACAGAAGTACAAAGGAATGAGGGAGTATGAATGAGAAAGAGCATTTAAACATAGATACAGAAGAGAATTTGGGAAAATGTAGAGAAAATATAGAGATGCATTCATGATGATCAGCCAAAGCCCCTCTGAGCCTGAGACTCTTCTTTTGTCTCGAATCCAGCTGGAGGTAAACTACCCCAATAGCTCACCTTGTTAAAATCATCATACATTCTGCCTCCAAGGCCTGGGGTGCACATCCTCATTGCTTGACTAATTTATATGATATAAAGGATGTGCTTTTCCAGAGAGCAAGTTGAAATAAACTTGGGAACCATTAAAAGGAGATTTTACTAGCACATTAATGTCCAATGAGTGAGAGCAAACATTTGCCCTTTACTGGAATTAACTTTTCATTTTTAGCACCTGGGGACTCAGCAGTCCTCAAAGAATGAGTCAGAATGGAGGCAAAGACTTCAATCAAAGAAGTCACCTCAGCAAACTAGAATCCTCAGCTCTGCCTTTGCCGTCCTAGGCCTGAGGAAGAACATTACCAACATGGAGCATTTCCCCAGAAAGGGATTCTCAGCACCTGCTCATAATGATATTTGATTGCTTTTGCAAGTTGGTTACTAAGTGGGTAATTATGAAATAGCTAAATTTACTGATTTTTTTTTAAACAAACTCACTTGAGTTTAAGACATTCTGTTGAACATCATTACTTAGTAAGTGGTTCCCTTTGAAGAATCTTCACACATTTTGCTCAAAATGTGTTTAGAACTCCTATTGGAAATCTCCTGCCAAACCCATGGGATACTCTGAAGAATATCCTCAATAGTGACGGTATGGCATCCTTTGGAAGTAGATTTTAAAATGTAACCATATAGCCAGTCATTCAGAATCATGTCTGGTATGAAGAAGAGAGTAGTAATTACTTTGGGTCGAAACAGGGAGTAATTATAAAGTAACAAGTACAAAGTGATTTTTGAACTCGCTTGGAAGGCATTTCAAAAGTGCATTTTGAACACTCACAGCGTATTTATTGCACGTATGAAACAGCTCTCTGAGATCCTGTTCTCCTGGATGTAAAAGATTTGGTGTGCTTGTTTTTAAAGTCTCATTGTTTTATGGACTTACCTCATATTCTGATTTGAAATGACGCAGACACTTTAACTATGTGCCAAAATAAACAGCAACTTTCCCCATTCATTTTAATGTCCCTCAAGGATTTTAAACTAAAAGAAAATGCTGTTTTCATGATTCTCCTTTTTCTTCCCTTTTTTTCTTTCAAGCAAAACTTGCAATACAATGAGTTGCATCAGTTTCATTTCATTTTAATGTTTATGTGCTGTCATGAGCCATCAATGCATTCCATCTGTTACTTTGCCTGTAAGATGTGGGATTTATGTAATGCTTGTGGCTTTTCAAAATAAAGCATGGCATAGGGAGAAGAAAGCACGCACACTTATGTCACTTTTGGCCTGGGCAGAAGCCCTGGTCTTGATATATTCAGATCATGTTGACATAGCCTCAGGGGACATTGTTTTAAAAAGACCAACATGGTTCACACCAGTATCTTGACTAAGGAATCAAGAACAGATTCCCTTGTTTGGCAATATGCTCACATTTTATTACCTGCAGAGCATTCTTCAAGAGATGGGAGAACATGTTTTCCTAAAGCTTTGAGACTGAGTCATCTTGGTCAGTAGGAAGACCATGGTCCGCTAACCTGTTAAATACCAACCCTTTCGTTTTTGTGTGATTTTTGACATTTTGCTTAACTTTTTTGAGCATCAGTTTCCTCATCTGTAGAAAAGGAGATAATATCCACTTTGTGGGTATTATATGTGATGACTTTTGAGAAGTAGCTAGCCCATGGTAGACATTTAGTGAATTATAGCTGTTGTTACTCATATTATATATAGTAATACTGTAAGATGGCACCTTGACAACCTGTAGATATTCTGAATTTAAGCTCCAGGCATTGGATGTGATTAAGATACAGGGAGGACAGTTTTTAAGATTTCTTTTTTAAGAAAATAGTTTATTGATTTTTTTTTAGAGAGAGAAGAAGGCAGAGGGAGAGAAACATCGATATGAGAGTGCAACATCAATTGGCTGCCTCCAGCATGCTCCCTACCAGGAATGAAGCCCACAACCCAGGCATGTGCCCTGACAGGAGATTGAACCTTCAAACTCCTGGTGCACGGGACGACACCCAACCAACTAAGCCACATTGGCCAGGGCAGAGAAGACAGTTTTGTTGTTGTTGTTGGCCTAACGGTAGAAGACATAAGAAAGGGCTGCTATTTCTGCCTATTTCTTAGAATGCATGGCACCCTACTTCCTCTCATATGAAATTAATGCAACTACACAAGGCCACACAGGCCTTAGCAATTCTTGTAACAAGCCTCAGCTGGAGCAGATCACAGACGAGAGCGTGAGGGAGCAGCTCAGTAGCCCTGAAGGAGGGGAGAAGCTGCATGGTGAAAATCATCACTGTTTTCAGCATTTTTGAAGCAAGAAAAATTTGATTTTGTGATCACTAATTATTATGGCTCTTGCCTTGCAGTGATTAGGCTATGATGTGTCATTTATAACCTGATGTGTCTGTGTTTGGGTACAAATTTTAAAAATGGAATAAAAATCACATATCTAACATGTGTTGTGTGTGCTCACAGTGAAGTATTATGCAGCTATCAAAAATTGTGTTTTGAAGAATGTTTAATGTATTACGTTCAGTAAAAATTTATAGGACACAAATGAATATAGAGTTTGACATATGCATAGGAAAAAGATTAAACTAAAATGCATCAATGTGTTAATAACCACTATTTGTAATATTGTAATTCTAGATGATTTATTTATGTCATATTTATACTTTCCTGCATTTTTAGGATTACCTAAAAGGATTATGGCTACCTTTGTAATGCAGGAGCAGATGGAATTCAAAGACAGATATTTAAAGGTGGGGCAGGGGGATAAACACATGCAACATGCTCTGCCCAACTGAGGCTCACCAGTAGGACATTTCTTTCCAGGTTTCCAGTGCCATCGATGCCCACACCCACCTGGAGAGCCGCATGTTCAACATCGCAATCTTACCACAGACGCCTGAAGCACCTCAGCTCTCTCTGGGAGCGTCTCTCCATATGACTGTGAGTTGGTCGGGAGGACTCTTGGTTTCTAAGGCATATTGACGGGATCTGACAGAATGACCTGTTTTTTTTGTATCTGGTGAATGCCTGGCCCAGAACCCAGACCATACCATCCTGTAAACACATTTCTCCTTGACTTGAAAAAGATACTTCAATTCCCAGAGTGACAGGAAACATAGATGGAATTCACCTCAAACTCTTATCCATTGCTGGTGTCCTCTTTTCAGCATCCCAGACAGTCACAGGACTCCTCATTGCGTAGTTAGAAGGGATTTCAGGCCTATATCTGTTTAATCAGTACCTTTTGGGTATAATTACTCAGCTAGTTATAGCTCCATATAGCTGGAGAAACTGTCATTCCATTTCTTAGAGTCCTATTAGAAGTTTCCTTTCTGTTATCAACGTTTCCCAAATTAGCAGATATCTATGCTGAATCCAGAGAGATAAGTAGCAATTATCCAAGGGAAAGTTTTGGGGGCAGGTGATGGCAAAGGGCACTAAAAGACGTAAAACATAAAAACAGCACATGCAAAGACCCAGAGGCCAAGGAGAATATGATTGTTGGGGAAAATTGTAAATAGTTTAATAAGACTGGAAAAATGAGGACAGCAGAGGGGAAATGGTGAGGATGGAGAGGCCGTGAGCTCCATCGAAAGCGGACCTGCCTCCTGTGTGGGAAGAGCACGGGCTCATGGAAAGGATTGAAGTGAGGCGACAGCTATATTAATTCAGACAATTAGCAGCCCCACTGCAACCCTGTATCTAGGGGCAGGAGTGATGCCAGGACCCCTCTTTAAGTCAGAGCCACAGCATCTAAGACTGCAAATGAATCATTACGGACCTGCATTTTAGTTAGCGCCCACATAATTACACTCCAAAATATATCAGCCTTGAGCCATGACAAAGAAATCACCTGCAGTTTTAGAAATTATGGGTCTGGGGCACGACAGAGACATAAAAGGGGAAATAGGAGGTTTTTAATGAATAGCTGATATCGGCATTTCCACTGTAAACCATAATTTAAAGAAATCATAATTCAGTAGCACTATAAAGTCTATAATTCATCATTCTGACTGGAGGAACTTGGATCAGAATTTCCTTTAAAATGTGAAGAAAAATGTGCATGCCTGTTTTTTGCCAAATGCTAATGCACTGTTATTTTGACTTTAGAGGGGGGAAAAAATGGGCCAGGAGCCACTAAGATGGCGCCGTTCCCACTCCATTGCTATGGACCGCTAGACTTTTCAAGCTCCTTAACCTTTAGGGTCTTATATTGCTAGTTTTCAAACTAGATCTGTCCAATTTAGGATATCACAAAGGTTAGTTTATCATAAAATGCAATTAGCCTAATCTTCAGTGCCATAAAATATACATAGTTTGTATTTCTTTTATTTTCTTAATTTTTAAAATATATTTGTTTATTGATTTCAGAGAGGAAGGGAGAGGGAGAGATAGAAATACCAGTGATGACAGAGAATCATTAAATCTTGCATGCCCCGTCCTGGGGATCAAGCTCGCAACCTAGGCATGTGCCTGACTGGGAATTGAACCATGACCTCCTGGTTCATAGTTGACACTTAACTACTGAGCCACACAGACTGGGCTTCAGTCATACATTTTTGAGCCCCTTATTTGTGCCAAGTGCTAGAGATGACATTGGTGGCTTGATGACCATAAAATACAGTCTCTATTCTTAAGGAACTTAGAGTCTAAAATGGGAGAGGAGCGAATTAACAAACACTGACAATATAACGATACATGCCATGACATGGACATGATATGGAAGCAAATAAGAGACACCTGACCCAGTAGGGGGGTGGCAAGGTCATGGAAGGCTTCCTATGGGGGGTGAACAAAGCTGGTTGAAGTGAAAGATTGTCTCTAAAGCAGGGTCTCAAACTTCAGCCTGCACTAAGATCACCTGTAGCGTTTGTTACATCACACATGGCTGGAGCCTACCCCAAAGTTTTCTAATTCAGTCCGTCTGCTGTAGGGCTGAGTTTCTAACGAGTTCCCAGGTGGTTCTATTGCTGCTGCTCTGCTTGAAGAACCACTTCAAGAAATAGGGGGACATTCATTGTAGACAAAGGAACAGCAGGTGAAAAAAGATGGGGATGTGGGAGAACATGACATATTGAGCAATGAGAATTCATGTGGCCGGAGCATAAATTCCTAGGTGAAGAAGAAACAATATATGAAAGTCACATCCTGGAGGACCTTAAGATAAAGTGAAGGGATTTCCACTGTGTCCTGAAAGGCTCTTGGGACAAATACTATGTAGCAGACAGGCAACCTGATCAGATTTTCAATTTAGGAAAGTCATTCTGGCTGCAGGGTAGAAAATACTCTAGATGGGGACCGATAGGGAGCACGGAAATGCACCACTGCAGTCATTTAGAACAAGAAGGTTAGTGGCATGATACCATGCAGTGGCAATGAAGATTAAAAGTTAGTGAGATCTTGAAGAGATACTTGTACATCCATGCTCATTGCCACACTATTCACACTAGCTAAGAGGTGGAAGCAGCCTAAATGTCCTTTGGCAGATAGATGGATAGAAAAAATGTGGTATACACAACAATGGAGTATTATTCAACCTTTAAAAGGGAAATCTGGTCATATGCTACAATATGATTGAACCTTAAGGACATTGTACTAAGTGAAATAATCCAGTCACAAAAAGACAGTCTGATGATTCTACTTATATGGGCTATCTAATATAATCGGACTCTTAGAAACAGAAAGGAGAATGGTGGTTGTCCCTGTGAGGGCAGGGGTGGAGGTGGGGAGAGGAAAAAAAGGAGTTTTGTTCAATCCATACAGAATTTCAGTTTTGCAAGTGGAAAAACTTTCTAGAAATCAGTTGCATAACAATATAGGTAACAGTACTGTATTATACACTTAGAAGTTTTTAAGGTCGGGGGGACATTAGAGAAAGATTAAGAGATATTTATAGATATCCTGGTCAATTAGATGTGACAGGAAGGTGAAAAGCCCCAATTTCTGAGTATATTAAGAAGCAATCACCTCATACCTCTCAGAATGGCTACAATCAACAAATCAATAAAATGACAAGTGCTGGTGAGGAAGTGGAGAAAAGGGAATCCTAGTACACTGCTGGTGGGAATGCAGACTGGTGCAGCCATTATGGAAAACAGTGTGGAGTTTCCTAAAAAATTACATATGAAATTGCCATTTGATCAAGTGGTCCCACTTTTAGGAATATATCCTAAGAAACCCCAAACACCAATCAGAAAGAATGTATGTACCTCTATATTTATAGCGTCTGGAAACAGCCCAAGTGCCCATCAGTAGATGAGTGGACAAAAAGTTGTGGTACCTTTTCACCATGGAATACTATGAAGCAGTAAAAAATAAGCCAGTCCCAGAAAGACAAATATTACAAGATCTCACTCATATATGGAATCTACTGAACAAAATAAACTGTTGAACAAAATAGATTGAGAGACATAGAAACATGGGACATACTGTGGAATCTCAGAGGGAAATAGAAAAGAAATCAAGTTATCATCCACAAAAGCATTTTAAAGAATCTTTAAATTATATATTTTCACATAATAAACTTTTTTTCAAAAAAAGAAGCCATTCATTGAGATAGAAATGTATGAGGACTTTAGGGGGAAGGGTGGAAATCATGATGAGTTCCATTTGGGGTGTGTCTATTAAGGGTGGTTAGGAGATCAGTAGATATTCTGGGTGAGAGATAAACTATTAAGAATCACTAATGGTTTGTAGTGGTTAACTATGAACATAACTGGAACATAACTAAGAAAGATTGAATAGAGTGAAAAGCAACATAATCAAATACCTATCTAAATTGAAATTGGTTCTGTGGCCTTTCTGGAATTATGTTATTCATCAAATCTAAGATCCTCTAAATGGGATCTTATGGTTTAATTTGCAGTGTTCATCAGAATTATACGTAATACACATATATAAGATATGTATATACATATGTATAATATTATAAGATACAGAGCTATATAAGTACAAATGATACATATACATTTAGGATCCATAGTATATATGGGCAAGACATGCATATTTAACAATAAATATCCTATATAATAAAAGGCTAATATGCAAATAGGCTGAATGGTGGAACAACCAGAACAACCGAACAACCGGTCACTCTCACATGCTCAGGCCACTGGGGGCGTTTGGGGAACATGGTGGATGTTGGCTGCGGCAGGATGGTAGAACAGGTGAGCGGGGGCACCAGACCAAGGTGAGCGCCAGTTGCTGTCATCGGGGTGAGCCTCTGGTAGTTACTGAAAATTCTTTGCGCCTGTGTGCCGCGGTCTGGCCCGGTGCTTGCACCACCAGCCCTGCTCTCACATGCTCAGGCCACTGGGGGCGTTTGGGGAACATGGTGGATGTTGGCTGCGGCAGGATGGTAGAACAGGTGAGCGGGGGCACCAGACCAAGGTGAGCGCCAGTTGCTGTCATCGGGGTGAGCCTCTGGTAGTTACTGAAAATTCTTTGCGCCTGTGTGCCGCGGTCTGGCCCGGTGCTTGCACCACCAGCCCTGTTCGTACACGCGCCAGAGCCGCCACTCGTACCCACTGCCAGTGCCCGGCGCTGGTCCTCATCGCTCAGTGCCATGAGCGGGTGCGAGCAGCAGCTGCTGGCTGTGATCACCCCTGAGGGCTTTTCCACCTTCCCCTGCTCCTGAGGGATGATGGGGCCAGCAGCTGCCACTCACACCCGCTGCTCGCAACATCTGCAGATGCAAGCGGGGCCGGCGCCATCAGCGGGTGCGAGTGGCAGTGGGAGCGGGACTGCCAGCACACAGAGGACCAGGGGCTATGGTGGGAGGGGCTGGGCGGGGGCGCAGAGGAAGGGTCAAGACCTGCCCCTGTGCCTGCCACAGCCTTGCAGCCCACAATTCCTTTCAAGGTGCACGAATTCGTACATTGGGCCCCTAGTAGCCTAGATAGTATAAGATTATGCAAATGAGTTAATAGATTCACATCAACTCAAAGTTTTCCAAGTAATCATCCACTATTTGACTTGGAAAATCCTTAAGGGCAAAACTTTTGATTAATTAATCTTTTTAAAAAATATATGTTTTTATTGACTTTTTTCAGAGAGGAAGGGAGAGAGATAGAGAGTTAGAAACATCTATGAGAGAGAAACATCGATCAGCTGCCTCCTGCACAGCTCCTGCTGGGAATGTGCCCGCAACCAAGACACATGCCCTTGACTGGAATCGAACCTGGGACCCTTCAGTCTGCAGGCCGACGCTCTATCCACTGAGCCAAACCAGTTAGGACTGATTAATTAATCTTGGTATCTTCTTCAGCATCTCACACAATGCCATATACAAAGTAATTGCTTAGTAAATATTTGCTGATTAAGTGAATATTTTCAGACCTATTTTCTCATAATAACTCCCTAAACTGTATCCCTTCCAAATTCAAATAAATTAATCATATAGGAACACACACACACAATTTGAATATCATGTTTCCCATTCCTTTCTTAAAGGGCAAATAAATTCTATTATCTCTTAATGTGAAAGACACATTATTTATTAGTTCCTTTTTCAAATGGTTGCAATACTCAGGGTTGGGTTGGCCAAAGTCACCACTTGTGGGAAAGGCCTTTAATAAGCTTTTCTTTCCTGGTTTCCTTTGTTTTCAGAGTGATTGCTATAGCAGAGTTCTCTTAAGACCACTCTATTGGGCCCAGCAGGGATCCAGTTAGATGATCTCTTTTGTGATGCAGACTCAAGTCTGGGCTTGCTCTATTTATTGTGTGGCAGCCAGCTTCTGTGTCCATGTTTATACTTGAGACCTGTCAGAAACTAATAGGATTATTATCTGCAATCTCGGGAAGTGTTTGTTTACCCTTGGGATTCTTGCTGTGCTTTATCTGAGCTTTTCACACCACTCAGAATTTCCTACCTTAGATTTATTTATGATTTTCCCCTACAAAAAACTAGAATTCCTTGAAGAAAGTGTCTATATATGATTTATCTTGTATGTCCCACAGCTCTTTGCTTGGTACCTTGCAGGTAGTAGGTTCTTAATAATTTGCTACATGAATATATGAATGAATTAATTTGCTGTCCTAACTAATAAACTATGGAAGAAGATAATTTATTGTAGGACCTCTATTTTATTGAACTCATCTCATTATTCATGGGTGCCTGACTTCTGAGGCCCACTGTGGGCTTTGGTCTTTAATAGAATGGCAATCAACATGTGAAATTGATCTTTTTAAATAGAGGGTGAAATGATAATCTTTGTAAATCCTGACCTAGAAGTTTAAGTTATGCACACTTTGCTAAGGCTTAAGTGTTAAAATGTTTGTGTCCCCATCCCCCATCCAATTCTTCAGGTGACATTGAAATGCAATGGAAAGTATTCTAAAAAAAGTTACTGAATATGTTATTATACAAAGTATTTTATTATTTTATTTCTTAGCTTAATCTTTTTATGATGATATGTGTAGGGAGCGGCTCTAGAGTTAAACCTCGGATTGACCGGTGGCAGAGCCACAAACAAATCCCAGCTCAGAGAGCAGAACCCTCTTAGCATAATTAAGCTTGATCTTATGATGCTCCCTAGATCCTTCCTGGGTAGCTAATGGGCTGTGGGAGATGCAGCAAGTGCTGCCAAAACAAGTGAAACTCACAAGAACATTGTCACTATGTTGACCACTACCTTGTTTTTCTCTGGCTATAAAATCAAGCCTCAGCTTGCTGGCTGGATCCTTCTCTGTGGCCTCATCCAGGCACAGGAGATCCACCAGCCCCAGCTGTATTCTCTTTGTCTGTCTTTTCTTTAATCCTTCACCGCCCCTCCTCAGGCTCACCGAACCCTTGGCTGTGCTGGCACGGCACAGATATGTTTCATTCACTCAACAGATTTTTATCAAGTAATGTTATGTGACATATGCTAGGTGGTTGGGATCCACCCACCCATAAATGAACACAATCCTTGTTCTTATGGAGTTTGCATTCTCTTAGGTATAAGTAATAAAAAAAAACAACTCACTTATAGCATGTTAGTGAGAAGTGTTACGGTAAAACAAAATGTAGGTCAGGGACAAGGGTGTTAGAAATGCAGTGGTGGGAGCAGAGGAGACCTATGTTTTAATTTTAAATAAGGTGGTTGGCATGGCTCAGTGGTTGAGTGTCAACCTATGAACCAGGAGGTCACGGTTCAATTCCCTATCAAGGCATATGTCCCAGTTGTAGGCTTGATCCCCAGTGTGGGGCGTGCAGGAGGCAGCCAATCAATGATTTTCTCTCATCATTGATGTTTCTGTCTCTCTCTCCCTCTTCCTTCTCTGAAATCAATAAAAATGTTTTAAAAAATTAATTAATTAATAATGTGGCCAGGGTGGACTTTATTAAGATAATGACATTTAAAGAAAGACTTGCAGGAAGTGAGGGAGATGGCCACGCACATACTCAGAAAAGAGCATTCCAGGCCCAGGGAACCATGCATTTACAGGCATCCAGCTGAAAGCTTGCTTAGATGTTCAAGGAATAGCAAGGAAACCAGTAGGGCTGGAGCAGAGTGAGTGAAAGCAAGTGTAATTGACATGAATTCACAGATGTGCTAAGTGTGTGCGGGAGCGAAGGGGACAAGTCATGTCTGGCCTTACCATTATAGGGATTTCGCTTCTATTCTGAGTAAAATGGAGAGCCAATCAGGGTGTTGAGCAGAGGGCTACTGTCCTTGTTAAAGGGATCATGCTGACTGCTGTGCTGAAATTACCTGGGGGCTGTGGGATGGGGCAGGAGAGCAGCTTGGAGGTCATCCTGGTAACCCAGCAAGGTGTTGGCAATGACCATGGGGAGAAGTGGTTGGATTCTGGATATATGCAGAAGTAATATGAGTATTATAAACTCATTATTCTGTAAGATTCTCTTGTTGACAGATATTTAATAAAAAGTGTCTTCTGTAATGATTTCTATGAAATTTAATTTCTCATTTCTTACTATGTTTAATTGATGAGTATTAAACATTCCAAATAGGCAATATTAAAATTGATTATACTTTGATACATCTCAACCTTAATATTGCTTTCTTTGGAGAATTAAGTCCTTTTTCTACCTAGTGTATATTTCTATTAGTAGAGAAATAGTATCCATAAATTTCATGGATATGAAATATCAGATGCCTTGGCTGGTACATATTTCTCTTTTCCATAGTCCTATGTCCATGCTAATTCTCTCTTCTTATCACTTTATTGTTTTAGGAACATCTAGATTTTTAAAAATATCATATAATACTCAGGATTTGCAGTCATTCTGATGGTTTTGAGATTACGAAGGAGGCAAACAGACCAAACAATATATTGAGCCTGCACCTTTTTGTCCATGCATCTGTGCACACACACGTCCACATTTATAGCTGTGTGCACACATTCATGGGCTGTAAACACCTTATATAGGGCATATGTTTTTAATTTGTTGCCCTTACTTGTTTTATTTTAGGGTGAGACACCAGGTACTATTTTGCAATCCTGATTTTCCTTGCTCTGTACATTCCAGAGCCGAGCAAGGCCTGAAATATGACTCTTTACGACAGGAGGATTGTCCTAACCTGCTACTGCTGCCTCTCCCCAGGACAAGTATGCCTTGGGGACAATTAAAAGAGCAACTGTAAACTTCAATCTTTTTGTGGTTACAAGGAAGAACACCACGCTCTCCTCCATGAGAATTACTGAGCCCTACTTTCCTAAAGAGGGAGACTTCTTCTGAAAGAAGGAAAGCTTCAAAGAGCAGGAGAGGCTGTCAAACTCTAACCCTTCAGGGGTTAGGAAGAGCCTGCAAAAGAGCCTGATATTTTCATTCTGATTTATTGACAGCTTGTGTGACCCAGTCAAAGGGCCCGTGCTCTCCTTACTTTCCCCTCTCTTCCCTCCACTGTATTTTTGCTGCTGTCCCCAACTCACTGTTATGCCTGGTCAAGGGATTCTGAGTCTCTCTCCCTGGCCCCTTTTTTGAGTTTTGTCACTGTTAGTCAGTGATAGATGTTCACAGGTGAATGAATAGTAAAAGCTACGTACACATTGGCCTTCTGATTAATTTTGCTTGAGTCTTCATTGGGTTCTGAAAACTAGAAGAGAAAATCAATATCTAGTTCATTTGAGTAGTAGCATGGAGACAAAGAAATATTGACTAGTTCAATATTTACTTTAATAAACAAATAATTCTTAAATCTCTGAATTCAAATGATGAGCCTCTGTTGGTTTTTGAGTTCATCTTTAGTCCTTGAACCCATCACAGTTTCAAAAAACACACAAACCAAAGCAGAAAGAATCAAAGTTCCTGTCAGCAAGGCTAGGGAGGGGGGAGGGCAGGTAAGAAGGAACTTTTTACCAGATGAACTTTAGCTCGTTAAGTTGGAGGAGCAAAGATGTAGCAATCCAGCTGTGAATACTAGAATATCCAGCTGTGGTGGCTCATTTTCAAACCTGCAGCACTGTGAGCTCCACCTAGGGAAAGTGATCATATTAGGATTCCCAGAGCATGCATTAACATAAACCTGGGGCAGAGGGCAGGGGGGAGAAGAGTCAGGGTGCAAGAGGACATGGAGAGGACTCTATAATCCTGCGAGATTTCTAAGGCTGGGACCAGTCTGTGGTGCAAGAGACCAGCCCCTTCTGTTGAACTCTCAGAGAAAATTTTGTTATGTGTGACTAATTTAAAAGCCCAGAGTGAGTTTGTTTTAATAAGGTTTGTTTTTGCCCCTGACCATTCTTCCTTCTTAAACTTTGTTTAGGCTCGGGAAGATGACCTGACTGTGATTCAGCCTCATTCTCTCTCTTTTGTCAACTCTGAGAAGCCAAGTAGAAAGATTATATACAATGTCACTTTACCTCTGCATCCAAGTCAAGGTAAGATGTGCAGTGAATGATCTCTTAAATGATGTCTTCTAGCTGTTGATGAGTCTTAAAAGCTCTGGAGTTTTGTCCACTTATACTTACTGAATTTTCAGAAGTAACAATTATTGATACCCCTTGTTCCCATCCTATGAGTTTAGAACCAATTGAGAAAGAGAGAGAGACATCGTGGTCAGATCTATGGAGATGAATGTGTCAACTTTGGTATCAACAGAGTTGTCCTGGAGAACATAATGTGCATATAACTTCATTCACTGGATTGAGCTCCTCTGCCTGTGCACAGGCAGAATTGGACAGACACAGGCACTGTCTGTAGGGACAGAGCCTGCCCTGGTGTGGTTATAGGTGAGCAGGCCAGAGAATGTACTAAGGACAAGGAGCTCTGCCAGAGAGTTCAGAGGGCACTGAGCCACCCATACTCAGTCCCTTTCCCAATTGGATAAGTCTCTCCTCCTCCCATAGGGGATCATGGGAATGTGGAACTATAGTCAGAGAAGAGGTGGGCCCCTACCATCGGTCCTCAGCCTGAAGATCTCTGAACGCTGGGTTTAACTAATAGGCCTATGCCCAAAGAGAGGTGGTGGAGAGGAGATCAGCTTCTATTAAGATAATTCTGCTTCTCTCTCTCAGGCTGCTCTGTCAAGACCAGTCCCTGCCCTAAATGTAAGCCTTTCAGATGATCAAATTCCCAGGAAGTAGTCAAAGTCTAAAAATTCCATTACCCTTTTGATAAAATCCAAATAAATTAAAAGTCTAAAAGTCTCCATCCACCATTTTTACTCTGTGAAGTCATAGCTAGACTCGTTCTCCCTGTGTTGCCAGGGAGAGATGAAGTACTTTCAGACTTGCATCCTGATGGACTGTCTCTCAGCCCTTCAGAAGTTGAATTAGTCCAACACTAAGCCTCACTCATGTCCTCCTTTGGAAGAGGTAATAAGACATGAAAGATGATCACAGCATCAGTTCTGTTCCTGAAAAATTTAGAAATGACAGGCAAATAGACAGCTCCTAAAGCATTTATCACAAGCAGCGTGATCATTGTAAATCCAGGTCTTAGAATAGTCAAGACCCATGTTACTATTGCCAGAGATCATCACTAAGGAGTTCCTGAAAGAAAGAGGGTAGATGGATAAAAATCTCTCTGCAGCTCACCAGGAGACCAGTCTGTGCCATTCCCCAGTCACCTTGACCTTTGAACTTAAACTCAATTGAGAGAATCTCATAATTACGGTACAGTGTCTATGACTTCTGCAGAATTACCTGGGCTCAGCTACAGTAGGGGCAGTTTGTGTCTTTCTATTGTTTATAGTCAACAATTCCTTGTCAAGAGTCTATTTGGGTTTCAGATTTGCATTTTCTTGAATAACAGGAGAATAATATACCAAGAACAACCTGAGAGCAGTAGTTCCTGAAGGATAAAAGGCTCTCGCCAGTGGGAAAGGCAGCTGATGTCTCTGGTGATTCAGTTAGTCATCCAGAACTACTGTTGATGCTCATGTCCAGTCTCCTTCTCCCCAGGTATCATCGAACATAGGGACCAGCCACACTCTCCCATCCGGTATTTCACACAGGAAGATATTAACCAGGGCAAAATCATGTACCGCCCTCCCACAGCAGCCCCCCACCTCCAGGAAATCATGGCCTTCTCCTTCGCTGGTAATGCTTTCTTCTCTATTTTCAGGCACCTAAACTATCTGTGGCTCTTCCTGGCAGGCTCACCCTAACTCTTCCTGTCGTCCTCCTAGGTAGTTTGGTGATGTTGCTTTGTAGCTGTTCAAAATAGCTCGAGACTTGCAGGTTAATATGTACCTTGGGCTCAGTTCATCCCTTTTCTTAATTTATTCATGCATGCAGACATACCTTCAATACATACTTACTTTATGCCTACTATGTGGCAATGAGGCCTTGGATATCTAGTGATAAGCAAAAAGAGGCATGAATCCTGTTCTTGGCGACTTTGGGGTTCTAAGTACTGTACAGAGACAGAATTTGGTAAATGATCTCAGTAATGAATGTTTAATTGCAGGCTGAGATAAGAGCTCTGGTAAGTGGTGGAATTAGATGTAACAACACTGACTTAGACTGAAGGCTCAGTGGAGGCTACCCAGCATGGTATGGACCTGGGAGAAATAGGGAGAAGCTAACTAGGCTAAGTGTGCATATTGGGGTTGTTTAGTTATAGAACATTCCTGAAGAAAGGACACACACCCCTTGTGCAGAGTCCCTGGCGAGGGAGCGAATGTGGTATTCTTGGGATTGAAGAAAAGTCCAGCATGTCTGGAATGTGGATGGTTGAGCAGAGTGGGATGGGTCTGGAAGGAGACAGAGGCCAGACCTTAGAGGCTCTGTACACTTATAGAGATTTAGGTCTTTATCCCAACAACAAGAACCCGGTGGAGGGTTTAGGATCGAGGAGGATGCCTTTTCATAAGGAACTCTTCACCTGCAGTGATATGAATGGATTTGAGGAGGAAGCCAGGGTGGATGGACATGTGGGTGAAAGGAATACAGTGAGAAGGATCCCGCAGTGCTTCAGGGAAGAGCCCATATAGGAGTGGAGAGTGCAAGTGAGCTTTTGGGATTAAACACGGATTTGCCAGGAGGTACCTTTTTAAAGAAAGAGAAGGCTAAGTAAAAGAATAACTGAATTTTTAAATCAAGCCAGTATGTGCCCTGCCACTACACCAAGATAGCCTTAATCCTTACTGCCCCCTGCCCCCCTTATGTCTCCCCTTGACCCAGTAATCAGAGCTGCTCCCGGTAAAGCAGGAGGTTGAGTCCCTATCCTAAATATTTTTGCGCCTCGAAATGATTCTAAAAATCTTGAAGCTATTTCTTTATGATCATTAAGGTATATGTATTACATAATACAACTAATATACAGTATTATTTTTATATGGTAACTTTGATAATATGGAAAAGCCTTTAATTTCTTACGATGAATTGAACATGGATAAAATAATTTTAGAGTTCTGTTTTAAATTATGGGCAACATTTAAGTAATAATTGTCATTATTTATATAACTGTAATTGTCTAGGACATGATTAACTACTCAATTAGATTAAAAATCTCTAAGGATAGGGATAGGCCACTTCTCTAAGGAATATCCCTAGTATTTAGTAACTGGGTAACCAATAGCCCATGAAAATGTTCATGGTTCCCTAACCCCTACTTTATAAGACCTACTTTACAAGAAACTCAGGATATCCTGGGATTAGAGAAAAAGAAAACATGTCAGCCATGGTTGAAGTTATTTCCATATCCATTATACTCGCCTGAGTTCCTAAAGCCTTTTTAGAGAGAGCAGAATCCTGTCCTGTATAATCTATGGGGCAAATGCCATGAGATAAATCTCTCACACTGTTACAGTGTGTAACTCATTGTCCCAGGCATCACTCAATTCTACAGTGGAATTGACCCACCAGACAGCCTTGTCAGTGATATATGACTTCACCCATACTCACAGATTTGTAAGGTTTTATGTACTGATAAAATGGGATCTGAATGAATGTATTATAAATCACTCTGACTACTGTGATATAAAATTATACCACTTTGTGGTTCTTTTGGTTACTTAAAATTAGTGGTGACACTAATTTTAAATTCAACATAACATTATCTAATGGCCTGGTAGCCTTTCCTTAAACTATAATAATTTAGATAAAAACATCCTTTACTTTTCTAACCTCTGCCACATATTTTATTCCTTCCCCATCTATTTCTGACCTCAAAATGTTTAGTACACTGATTTTCTCTCTTCTGTTCTTGCAGGTCTCCCAGAATCGGTGAAATTCCACTTCACAGGTAAAGATTTTAATCTCAATTTTATTAGAAAATGGAATTTTTCCTTTCCTTATTAGTCCTTTCTTTTTTTTGCTCTCTTTATCATCACTTTTAACTAAGAACTGCTTAAAAGTTACATGAGACAAGTCTCTTCTAAAATAATCACATGGCTAGTTAAATAGTCATACCTTAACTCTGTATTCATAGGAAAAACAACCCACCAAGGATACCAAAGGTTAGTGTTGTTTGAGTCCCATTTCAACTTGTTCAAATACCTATTAAAAAGAGGTAATAGTGCCCTGACCGGTTTGGCTCAGTGGGTGGAGTGTCGGCCGCGGACAGAGAGGTCCCAGGTTCGATTCCAGTCAAGGGCATGTACCTTGGTTGCGGGCACATTCCCAGTGTGGGGTGTGCAGGAGGCAGCCATTCAATGTTTCTGACTCTCTATCCCTCTCCCTTCCTCTCTGTAAAAAATCAATAGAATATGTATTTTTTTTAAAAAGAGGTAATAGTGATTAAGATGATAGACTCTGGATATAGGCTGTCTGGGGTTCAGCCTACTCTGGGAAAGTTTCTTAACCTCTCTGTGCCTAAATGCCTCATCCATCAGTGGGGAAAACAAGTCATGATTATATTTATGTAAAGTTCTCAGGACAATTATTGGCACATAATCATCTCTATGTGACCTAATGAAAGTGGTTGTATATAGTCTTAAATAGAGCCTTTCATTGAATACCTTGTCACAGGAGGGAGAAGTGTTATGGCTCAGAGAGTGAGTTGTGAAAGCTGTGTGTAGGAGACCTCAGCATCCCAGCTTTAGTTCACAGTCCATTAGAAGCTGAGTGCCAACAAGCAAAAACAGAGCTGGATCTGACATCTATGCTGGGCAAAACAGAGACAAGCATTCTTGTTTAGATCTAAAGTGAGGATGGTTGATTATAAATGGCATCCTTAAATAGCTGTCTAGTTAGGATTGACTATTCTATTAGAATCAACCATCCATATGTCCTGTCACTTTTCATGTAGGTGTAAATCTTGGTGGGAGAGAGAATCACGTTCCTCAAACTCTGAGACCTGCCTTTTTTTCTTTGAGTGTTAAAAATCACACTTGAATCAACAGTAAATTTTAATGTTATATCATGTTTTTAAATTTTTTATTGAGATACTAGAGGCCTGATGCACGAAAATTCGTGCAAGAGTAGGCCTTCCTTCCCCCAGCAGCCGGCACCAGCTTCCCTCCAGCACTCCGGACCCGGGCTTCCTTCCTCCAGCCACCATTTACTTCATTGATTATCCAGGCACCCGGGCCCCAGGATGCTTCCCTCTTCTGGCTGCCCACAGGCACCTGGGACCCAGACTGGCTTCCCTCTGGCTGCTCGCAGGCACCCAGGAACCAGGCTGGCTTGCCTCGGGATGCCCACAGGCACCTGGGAGCCACACTGGCTTCCTTCCGGCCACCTGCAGGTACCCAGGACTGGGGCTGGCTTCCCTCCGGCCCTGGCTTCATCAGGAAGGACGTCCGGAAGGTCGTCTGGCTGTTTGGTCTAATTAGCATATTAGCTCTGTATTATATAGGATTATTGACATATAACATATTAGTTTCAGGTGTACAACATAATCAGTTGATATTTGTATATATTGAGAAATGATTACAATAAGCCTAGTTAACATAAGTTACCATATACAGTTGCAAAAGTTATTTTCTTGTGATGCGAACTTTTTTATTGAATTTACTGGGGTGACACTGATTAATAAAATTGCATAGATTTTTAAGTGTGCAATTCTCTAATACATCATTTGTATATTGTATTGTGTGTTCATCACCCCAAGACAAGTCTCCTTCCATCACCATTTATCCCCCCTTTACCCTCTCCTACCCCCTTTCCCATTGGTGATCACCATACTGTTGTCCATCTCTGAGTGTTTTGGTGTTTGTTTGTTTGCTTAATCCCCTCAACTTTTTTATCCAACTCCCTCCCCTCAGTTGTCAGTCTATTCTCTGTATCTATCAGTCTGTCTCTATTTTGTTTGTTAGTTTATTTTGTTCATTAGATTCCACATATAAGTAAAATCATATTGTATGTACTTGGCTTTCTCTTTTAAAACATTTTTTAAAGAAAAAAGAGTAAGTCTTTCAATTATTGTACAAGCCAAAGCAATGTACAGAATTGTCTTATTTCACTTAGCATAATACTCTCCAGGTCCAGCCATGCAGTTGTAAAGAGTAAGATTTCCTTCTTTTTTATGGCCAAATAGTATTCCATTGTGTAAATGTAACACAGCTTTTTTAATCCACTCATCCACTGATGGACACTTGTACTGCTTCCAAATCTTGGCTGCTGTAATTAATGCTGCAATGAATATAGGGGTGCATATATTCTTTCAAATTAGTGTTTTGTGTTTCTTTGGATATACTAGTATTCTTAGAAGTGGAATCAATGGGTGATAAGGCAGTTCCATTTTTAATTTTTTGAAATAACTTCATCCTGCTTTCCACAGTCGCTGCAGCAATTTGCATTCCTACCAACAGGGAACAAGGGTTCTCTTTTCTCTACATCCTTGCCAACATTTGTTGTTTGTTGATTTATTGATGATAGCCATTTTGACAGGTGTAACATGGCATCTCATTGTCAATTTCTCTAATGATTAATGACATTGAGCATCTTTTCATATGTCTATTGGCCATCTGTATGTCCTCTTTGGAGAAGTATCTATTTAGGTCTTTGCCCATTTTCTTAATTGGATTATTTGTTTTTATTAGTGTTGAATTTTATAAGTTCTTTATAAATTTTAGATGTCAACCCTTTATCAAATATATCATTAGTGAATATGTTCTCCCATTCAATGTGTTGTCTTTTCATTTAGTTGTGCAAAAACTCCCACTTGTTTGTTTGTTTGTTTCCCTTGCCCGAGAAGATATATTAGAAAAAAATATTGCTACCAAAAATGTCTTAGATTTTACTGCCTATGTTTTTTCTTCTAGGATTTTTATGGTTTTTGAGTCTTCCATTAAGTCTTTAATCTATTTTGTGTATGGTGTAAGAAGGTAGCCTAGTTTATTTTTTTGCATATATTTGTCTAATTTTCCCAATGCCATTTAGTGAATAGACTATCTTTACTCCATTATATGTTTTTTCCTCCATTGTCAAATATTAATTAGCCATAAAGGCCTTGGTTTATTTCTGGGCTCTCTATTCTGTTCCATTGAACTGTATGTATGTTTTTTATGGTCGTACCATGCTGTTTTGATTACTGTGGTTTTGATATCAGATAGAGTGATTCTTCCAACTTTGTTCTTTCTCAAGATTGCTGTGATATTTAGGGTCTTTTTTTTGGTTTCTTATAAATTTTTGAAATATTTGTTCTAGTTCTATGAAATACACCCTTGTTCTCTTGATAGGAGTTGTCCTGAATCTATAGATTGCTTTGGGTTGTGTGGACATTTTAATGATATTAATTTTTCCTATCCATGAACACAGTATATGCTTCCGCTTATTTGTATCTCCTTCCTTCATTTTCTTTCTTCAGTGTTTCATAATTTTATGAGTATAGGTTTTTTACATCCTTGGTTAAATTTAGTCGTGTCTATTTTCTTTGATGCAATTGTGAATGGGGTTGCTTTCTTAGTTTTTCTTTTTGATAGTTAACTGTTGTTGTATAGAAATGCAACTGATTTATTTTGCATCCTGCTACTTTACTGAATTCATTGATCAATTCTAGTAATTCTTTGGTGGAATCTTTAGGATTCTCATATCTGCAAATAATGACAGTTTTACTTCTTCTTTTACAGTTAGATGCCTTTTATTTCTTCTTCTTATCTGATTGCTGTGGCGAGGTCTTCCAGTACTATATTGAATAAAAGTGATGAAAGCAGATATTCCTGTCTTGTTCCTGATCTTATAGGAGATGCTTGTAGCTTTTGCCCATTGAGTATGGCTGTGGGTTTGTCATAAATGGCCTTTATTATGTTGAGTCATGTTCCTTCTATTCCAACCTTGCTGAGAGTTTTTGTCATAAATGGATGCTGTATTTTTTTAAATGCCATTTCTGCATCTATTTATATGATTATGTGGTTTTTATCCTTCATTTTGTTTGTGTGATGTCTCATGCTTAACTTTTAAGCCCTACTCTCTTAGCAACTTTCACATATGCAATACAGTATTATTTACTACTAGAGGCCCAGTGCATGAATTCGTGCATGGGTGAGGTCCAGGTGGCCTCCCCCAAATCGGGACAATTGGGGTAGGCTGTCCAGGGGGAGAAGCCGCGGATTGTTGGCCGGCCGCCCCACCCCCTGGACGAACTCCCAGTCAAACTCCTGGTCGAGGGGACAATTTGCATATTAGCCTTTTATTATATAGAATAGTCACCATGTTGTGCATTACATCCTCAGGACTTATTTATCTTATAACTGGAAGTTTGTACCTTTTGACCACCGTCACTCATTTCACCCACCTCCCATCCCTTACCTCTGGCAACCACTAATCTGTTCATTTTTTAGGGTCTACATATATAGTAAGTGAAATCATATGGTGTGTCTTCAAGGTCCATTGTGTTGTCTGTCACAAATGGCAAGATTTCATTCTTTTTTATGGCTGAATAACATTCCATCACATATATATGATGTTTTCTTTATCCACTTATCCATTAATGGACGCTTAGGTTGTTTCCATGCCTTGCCAATGATAAATAATGCTGCAGTAAACACGGGGATGCAGATATCTTTTCAAATTAGTGTTTTAGTTTTTTGTATTTTTTCTTTAGATAAATACCCAGAATTGGGACTGCTGAGTCAGATCATAATTCTATTTTTAATTTTGTGAGGAACCTTCACACTGTTTTTCATGGTGGCTACAATAATATACATTCTCACAAACAGTGCACAAAGGTTTTCTGTCTTACATCCTCACCAACACTTGTTAATTATTGTGCTTTTGATAATAGCCATTCTCACAGGTGTGAGGTAATATCTCATTGTGGTTTTGATTTGCATTTTCCTGATGATTAGTGATGTGAACACTTTTAGGTTAGGTGGCTCAGGAGGTGGTGAAGGAAATGAAGAGAGTTGATCAGAAAAGGAAGGAAGGAAAGAATCTGTGTCTGGCACGCTGATCTGTTAGAAATGCCAGGGAGAGTCCATTATCTCATCACATGTCTGCATGTATCCGATCCTGTGCTCTCTCCGACCTAACAAACAGCTTCTCATGTACCTGTTTGTCCTATGTATGTCTTTGGAAAAATACAGATCAGATTCCTATTGACCGTTACTAAGTTCAGAAGAAAGTGAAGAAGGAAACCAGTTTCTTATAACCAACCCCTCTAAAAACATAGCACACATTTAAAATAATCCATGTAAATAAAGCTAAAAATAAATAAAAATAAAGTAATCAACAGTGAAGTTTTCTCAATTGCCACTACAAATAAATACATGAATGAGCTGGTGGGGCAGGCAATCCTCCTGGCTTTTAGAGAAGCGAGGGTGTGTTAAGTTATGGGGAAGTAGAAATACGAATCAAGGATCAGGCAATTCTGCTTTCATTTCCCTCAGGTGATCAGTATTCACTTGACTCTCAGGTAATCCAGGGGAATAAATCTTAAGGTCACTGTTTTGTTCACAAAGGTGTCTTCCATTTATTGTGTTGTGCATAACAGCCAGGTAAAAATGGGTCTGCTCACTTCCAAACAAATGCCATTTAAGATGTTTGTATGGACGTTTTCTGTTCTGTTCAAAAGTTATTTTCTAAGGAGACATGGACATGTCCTTTCTAAAAGAGATTTCTTGAAAAAAAAAATCTTTCCCTGGAAGATTGGAAGAATTAATTTAATTAAAAAATAATCCCATAAATAAAAGCCTTTACCAACATCATCTAAGGGTACAAGTTTTGTATTATTTTTCTTTCCACTAACATTTATCAATATCTCGTTGTTGTGAAACTTGCTTCTTAGAATGAACTTGTTGTTATGGCCCTTTACCCTTTTTGTTATCCCCTAGAAAAGGTTTTGTTAGAATAGCTCACAGTATCTTGCTTACTCACTTTTCCCATTTGTCAGCATCTCTTCAAAGTGCTATGGTAATCTAAAAAACTCTGGCTACACATTTATGGAAATAGCCTGAAGGTGACCAGCCTACAGCAGATTTATGTGTGTGTACCTTTCTAGTTTCGGATGGAGAACACACGAGTCCAGAGATGGCTCTCACCATTCACTTACTTCACTCTGATCGGCACCCCCCAGTGTTCCAGGTCACAGCTCCACTACTCAAGGTCAGCCCAGGAGGCAGAACTTCCATAGGTAAGAACTGGGAGCCGGAAAGAAGCATGGCTCTCAAAATGGAGCCATACTTTAGCAGTCGTTCCTGTTCAAGCCTCTTGATGCTTACCAAAAAGTAACAACCTCCTCTTCCAGAAGGTACTTGCTCCTCATCTATATCTTTCCCTCTGCCCATTTCCATGGAAATAGAAGCAGCACAGAGAGAAGGCAATAAACCCTTCAGAGGCCAATGCTCGGGGATGGAATACAACACAGAATTTATTGTCCAGCCTCCAGGAGACTGATTTGTGGCCATCACTAAAATATAAAGTAACAGAGAGCAGAGAGAATAGGGGGGAGCCTTTTCAATGACTTCCTTCATTTCCTATTTAGAAAGTAAAGAGTTACGGGAGAAATGACAGATCACAGTAACCTTGGGAAGCTGTGAAGAGTTAGTGTTGGCCCAGTTCTTTTGTATGTGATTTATCTATTACTATACTCACTCTTTAGAAGTGTATTCTTTTGCCAAGAACATCCTAAGTGCAGATTCTTATTCAGTTTCTACATGTGGGTATTGGCCTAAAATTAATTACCATCCTACTTGTAAACAACTGTCACTTTCACCCTGCTTCTCACTCCACTGAGGGCAGGAGCAACTATTGTTAAAATAACTTGGCTCTTATGTAGATTCAGAGAAAGAAGAAGGGAAGAAACAATGAAAAACAAAGTTAGTTTGTGGGAGTGTTTTTTGGAAGAAAACCTACCTGAGCTAGTCAGGAATGACCTTTTTATGGGCTTCCATACCTTCATTTGTGTGGGAATAAAAAATGGTATCTGCATGCAGAACTACCTACTTATAAGTTAACTTGTGGAAGAATCTACTTGTAATTTGGGAATTGACTGTATTATCAGTTTTCACTCCTTTGTGGTTGGTTGGGGTTAAACAGTGCTTTCTTATAACTATCAGATTACCCACAACATGGCTTCCAGCCTGGCCTGTGGCTTCTGTGTACACAGAGGATACAGTTTTTAATGTACACACCTCTCACCAGGCTTTATTCTCCTGACCGCAGGGCTGCAGGTGGTAATAAGAGACACCGAGACAGCGCCTGAAGAACTCCTCTTTGAGCTTCGGAAACCGCCCGAGCACGGCGTGCTCCTTAAGGACACAGCTGAGTTCCCAGGGCCCATGGCCCCAGGTAGCTGCTCACTCTGTCATCAAAGGATTTCTTGCTCTGCAGTCAGTTTTATGTGTCTCAGACAATAAGTCAGCAATTTTGTGGGACAAACTATGAGGAGATAACTTAGAAAGGGGGAAAATTAGTGTTTAGTTCATCAGCTGAAATATTTGGGACTTCTCTGTGCCACTTCCCGTGCCCAAAACTATGAAGCTGTTTTCTCACATTGTAGGTGCAATTGGTTGATTTTTGAAACCTGGAGTAAATGCATTCAGAACAACCTCATAGGAGTTGTCAGCTGCCACTCTCCGATAGGTTGTTCATGGGCATGAATTTGTTTCCTTACTATGATATGTAAATCTTCACAGTATTTATAGCACTGCCATTCCGATAGTGTCAACTACTGGTATCTTCATAAAAAAAAGGGAACACATTTTTAAAATAGTATTTACGCAGTATAACAGTGTGGTGATGTGACCAGCTTTCCAAAATAATATTTACTGCACTTTCTCCAGCTATAAAAAATAACACGTATTGTTTAGAAAGTATAGAAAAGCACAAAGAATATAACTAAATCTAATTTTTAATAGTCATCCCTTATATGTCAAAGTAGATATTACCCCCTTGAAAGTTGTCACCTTGGGGTGCTCTGTGCTTATTCTGACAATCTGTACTTTCTCAAAACCTTCATATAATTCCTAGTTGTCGTGTAAAGATGCATTATTCTGAATATCCCTGCGGAGGTAGGGGGCATGTGTTTGACCTTGAAGGTAGATTGAATTTGTGAGAACAAGCAGTAGACACTTGGGAGTCACAAAGGCAGATTTTTTACAAATTTACTGAACAAAAAAAAAGGATATTAGAATAGATTCCTAGTATCCTAAGGGAACTACTTTAGGAGCATAATAGGCATAGCCCAGTTTCGTGAACATCATATTTCACCTATATTTGTGTAATTAACATAGAGATCCAAAGATGTTAGTAAAATGTTCTTTTTAATGTATTACAATAAACTTATCAGTTTTATTACTTTTTTAAGCACACCACCACTAGCACCAGTAAATCACCGTAACACAGTGTTGAAAGAGAAGGCTGAGAAGACTAAGACAGAGCATGAATAAATTCTTTAGTTTAATTACATCACACCAGTTATGAGAGTCAATAATCTATCAGGAGCTGGAGTTGAATATAACACCCAAGAAGACCAGTTCCTTGACTGTGGTCTGTGGAATTGTTGGGACCCAGGACACTAAGTGGCATTTCTCATAAAAAAGGGATCCTTGACCAAACAGTTTTGAGAAGCTTTCATATTGTACATTATAGATTCTAAAATTCTCATAAATCCTGCAGTTTAAAAGTCAGAGAGAGACAAGTACCATATTGATTTCACTCATATGTGGAATTTAATGAACAAACTGAACTGCCAAGCAAAATAGGGACAAACTTATGGCTAGAGGAATTTGTGTGAGGGGGGTTGAGCAAAAAAGAAAAAGGAGAGATAAATTCATGGACATGGACAACAGTGTGGTGATTGCAGGGGCGGGGGAATGGAAGAGGATAAATAGTGATGGGAAAAAATAATAAATGAATGGATAAATAGATAAAATCAGAAAAAAGTTTTTAATTTTAAATTTTGTTTAAATCTATTTTTCCTAAACTAATATGACCTTTTCCACACAGCACATATCAAATCTATCATGAATTAGTGCTCCAGACTAAGTTTCTAACTTCAAGTACATTTTTTAATTTGTAGATTTTTTAAATTTAAAAAACATCTTATGCTCTCAATTAAAACAAAGACCTCTTACAGGTTCATTAAACATAATTTATTTTATTGTTCAAAAAATTTTCCATATCAAGATTAGGTACTAGAAAGACTGTCATAAAGAATAAAGGCTTGTCCTTTATTCTCTAGACCTGAGAGTGATGAATGGATCTTATAGAGGCAGATTTAAAAAAAACACACACACACACACTCAAAACAAACAGTAGAGCTTCCTCCCGTGGAATGAGCCACCTTGTCAAATAGTGAGCCTTTCACCTTGAGAAGTGTTGAAGGACAGGCTAAATACCTTTTTCAAGGGTAGTGTAAAGGAAATTCTATATTGGGTGGGTGGCTGGACTAATTAGCTTCCATCTCCCAGTTTGTGATCCTATATGTGCTTTGAAATACTGAGATCAAAGGTGTTATATAAATGAAAAGCGTCATTCCCAGAAGTAATTGGTTCTGTAATTTGTTTTATTCTTGAAAGGTGACACTTTCACATATGAGGATATTGAGAAAAATGTGCTGCAGTACCTCCACGACGGCTCCTCTGCGCGGGAGGACAGCCTGGAGATCTTGGTCACAGACGGCCTCTCGGCGATGACCGTGGACGTGAGAGTGGAGGTGTCCCTGTCAGGGGCCCCAGCGCCTCGGCTGGCTGCCGGTGCCTCTCTGAGCATGACCGTTGCTAGTGAAAGCACAGCTGTAATCACTAGATCTCACCTTGCTTACATCGTAAGTGCTTACACTTGCCTTCCTCTTCTCTGTGCCCTCTGACTGGGCTGACTAGTGAGCAGTGCCCTGAGTGAGTATCTGGGGCGTCAGGTAGATGGTCTTATGAAGAACTTTTTCTCAACTTTCCTATAGCTCTGCTCTTTGGAATAGTTACACTCTTTATCCCAACAGCTCTCAGTGTCTCATGCACAGACAAGTGAATGGGCAAACCTTGATGATCACACAATGTGTACGTGTAAGGACGGGTGATTGTCAACAGGAAACATTACCAATGTCAGAAAAGCCCAAGTCCCCACATTTTAAGCTCCATCCATAATGTTTCAAATGAGAATGTTATGGAAAGAGCATGTCAGAAGAACTTCCCTGGTCAGTGACTAATAGGTAATGATATTTCATGGCCCACCTTTCTAAGAGAAAGCCCACTCTTCACCAGCTTTGGTTTCAGGTCCAGCTCTAGACAGAGCACTGGCTCACCCCTTGGCAGTGCCTCTCTGCCAGGCCTCCTGGGCAAGGGTCCGGACTCCGCCTCCAGTCCATTCCCCAAGAGAAGCAGGGTGGTTGGGGGACAAGGGTAAGCTCAGGAACGCTAGTTTGTTTTTTTCCTCATCTAACCTTAACTTAATTAATAATTCTTGTTAATTAAAACTCATATTCTTTCTTTGATTTTACCTCTAGTGTTAAGGAATGAGGATCATTCATTTTATTTTTCAATTATGTATGTTGTAAACAGATATGAACTCTCAATATAAACATAATAATGAGAAGTTTTGACTAATGTCTTGACAATAAGAATGATTATCTGAGTGGTAGTCATTCTTAGTATTGAATTTTTCCTCTACAAATCTTAAAATTCCAAGCAATGATCTGGCCTTTTTTCTTTTTTCAATTGGTCTTTTCAGAGAGAGGAAAGGAGAGAGAGAGAGAGAGAGAGAGAGAGAGAGAGAGAGAGAGAGATGAGAGAGAAACATCGATTGGTTGCCCCAGCCGGAGATCAAACCAGAAAACTGGGTATGTGGCCTGACCTAGAATCGAACCTGCCACCTTTTGGTGTATGGGACGCCTCCCCAACCAACTGAGCCACCCGGCCATGGCAACCTCTAAAAAAAAAAAAAATTATGTAGTTTTAAGTGATCCTTTACTGGGCTGAAGAGTCTGGCTATAAAAGCTAGTCCTAAGTAGTTGTATGAAAGATGAAGCATTGGCCTGGGAACAATTTCTTCAATTGCTTTTGCACAGATTTCCCCCTCAGATTGTCTCTTCTGAAATGATGGGAAACTGTATTCCATCCTATTCTTCTCTTGGGTCTAGTACAGTTTCAGAACAGTTTTGATTTTGTTTTGTTTTTTAATTGACAGGTGATTTTTACCATAGGTTATGGTCTTAAATTGTATGAAACTCATGAATTCATAAAAAATGTATGAATACAGATTTAATCAATAGATCACTAAGGCTTGAAAAATGTTTGACAGACCAAAATTGCACTCCAGGAGCAGTTCCTGCCCATTAACTGCGTATTATAAGCTGCATATCAAAAATGCAAGCCCATTGGCAACTGAACGTGTATTTTCAGAAATTGATTGAATGCGAATTTACCCACTAGAGCAGAAAGACTCCTAAAGAACTGTCCTAGCCTGCCGAAAGCATAGCATATTTTAAAGATTTTGCTAAAGCATATACTAACTTTCTCTGAGGGCTGTAGAATAATTTTATACTTAGTATAACGGGGAAAATTTTTTCTAGATATGTGTAGTTAGTAAGTTTGCAGTGAACATTCAGAAAGGTTGGAAAAGCCATATGGAATCTGATCATTAATGAAGCAGAATATAAAAGGAGAGGAGCAGGTGAGCCTATTCTTAATTAGAGTTCATTAATGGGATGTTGGGAGAGACAAAAGGCAGAAATGGGATTCTATGTGACTTGCTTATTAATGGTGGTTCTTGTACACCATTTATATGCACTGCAAGTAAACAAGTAGGGGAGGGATGCTATGGATTTTGTAGTTAGAACAGATGGGTTTTAATCTAAGCTCACCACTTACTGGCATAGTAATCCTTAGCAAGTTACTTAACTCTCTAGAGCGCAGTTTTTTGCATCTGTAATATGGGGAGGGTGATATAAGATTGATCTTAAAAAGTTAATGGTGTTTATATGTACCAGCCAAAACTACAATAATTCAGCCCTGGCCAGTGTGTCTCAGTTGGTTGTCATCCCATGCCCAGAGAGGTTGCTGGTTTGATTTCCAGCCAGGGCACATGCCAGGGTTTCGGGCTTGATCCCCAGTAGGGGGCGTGCAGGAGGCAGCCAATCTGTCCCTCTTATCGATGTTTCTCTCTCTCCCTCTCCCTTCCACTCTCTGTAAAAAACAACAACCTAATAAAAACACATTAAAAACTACAATAATTCAAATATGATACCATCTATAATAATATTGTATAATACATGTCTAGGGATAAATGTAACAAAAGGTGCATAATTCTAGAGATAATTAATGCTATGACTGATTATAAAGAAAATCCAAAAGAATCTCTTGACAAAGTATTAGAAATAAAAGAATTTACCAAGAAGACAGATAGAAGATCAATAAAACAATAGCATTGCTATACATAAGCAAATAATAGCCAGTAAATGTAACTAAAAATAGCTTATAATAGCATTACAAAAATCATGTCCATTGGACAAAATCTAACAAAAAAACAGGCCTTTCTTTCACAGGGAAAATTTATTACTTTACTGACAGACATTTTAAAAAGCACTAAATAAATTTTGTGTTTTCCATTTTCATGAATAAGAAGATTTTGTATCAAAAAGGTTATCAGTTTTCCCACAAAATGATCTTTCTATTCAGCTGAGATCCAATCAAAAGCCCAGTAGCCTTTTTATGGCTTTTGATAAGCTGATTCTTCAATATATAAGGAAGAACAAAGGGCTAAATTCTGAAAAAGAATGATAGGAGGGTAGGCATTTGCCCTATCTGATATTAGGCTTTATTATGAAACTGCACTATTTAAAGCAGTGCAGCACAGGAATATGCTGAAGAGTCCAGAAACAGACCCACACATGAGACAATATAAAACGGATGCAGCAAGCCAGTTCTGTGGAAACAAGAAACTGATTAAGACATGGAACTGCACAAAATGAGTACTCATGTGGAAAAACAAAAGAACTTGTACTCACACCCTACATGGATATTAACTCCAGGCAAATCATGTTCTTAAGTATCATAAGCAAAATTTTATAATTCTTTTTAGGATATAGGTGAATATACTTATGATATTGGGAAAGAATTTCTTAAACTAGAAACTATAAAGAAAAGATTGATAAATTTGACTATATTAAAATTAAATTTATGTTTCCTAAAACACACTATAATTATAAAAAACTGACAAGTTAAAAATTGGGAAAAGGTATTTGTAACACATATAACCAAAAATAACACAGAAAAGATAAACAATATCTGCAAGTCAAAAAGCAAAAGCAAAGCTAATCCAATAGAAAATGAACAAGAGACATTAACAGGAATTTCAGAAGATGAATCATAGGGCCAGTAACTCTCAGAAGGGATATCCACCTTCTTGTCATCAGGGAAAGCAAGTTCAGATTACATATCATTTTATACCAACTCAATTGGCAGAAATTTAAAAATCTGACAACACCAACTGTTAGGAAATTGGTCTGAGGAAGGTTTTTGACTTTTCTCATGGAAGTAAAAACTGGAATGACCATATTGAGGTGAATATATACCTTAACTCTTTCACTCCTAGATTCCTATGCAAGAGAAACTTACTCATTTATACTGAAGAATATGCACAAGAATGTTCATTGCAATATTATCTATTACAAGCCAAATGCCTATCGCCAGGATAACAGATAACTTGCAGTATATTTACTCAATGGAATATTAAAGAACAGTCAAAACAGATGAATTATTTCTTAAACAAATGAACTATTGCTACACAAAACAAAATTGATGGCTCTTAACACTCCACTATTAAATAAAAAGAAAAATAAATCCCACAAAAGGAGAGTCTAACTGCCTTTCATAAATATAAAAAAACCACTAAAATATTTTGTAGTAATATATCAAATTATATTGCAAAATTCTAAGAAATAAGAAACAAGATTCAGGGTAATGGTAGACCCAACGACAGGATAGAGGAAAACACATAGACAAATATTAATCATCAAAGTACTAGTCCTAGTGTTGAATCAACGGGAGATAATAGATTTATAAATAATAAAAAGAAAATGACAAAATGAATTAATACAGAAGGGGTAAGAAGGTCTTCAAGTAGAAAAGTTACATGAGAACAAGCTCTATATTCTTTTTTTTAAAAATTGCAGAAGCTGCTATATTTTTTTAATTGT
>NW_006383007.1:957873-971595 GCF_000327345.1 Myotis davidii
CGCTGTGGTTTGATAGTCTGTTTGAGGCTGCTCTGCTTTTGTATCTATTTTTGTTCATAAAAAGCTCTATATTCTTATAAAATTTTAAAACGTATTTTTTTTTATTGATTTCAGAGAGGGAGAGGAGAGAGGATAGAAATGTCAATGATGAGAGAGAATCATTGATCAGCTGCCTCCTGCACGCCACCTACTGGGTATTGAACCATGACCTCCTAGTTCAGTGATGGCGAACCTATGACACGCATGTCAGAGGTGACTCGCGAACTCATTTTTTTTGGTTGATTTTTCTTTGTTAAATGGCATTTAAATATATAAAATAAATATCAAAAATATAAGTCTTTGTTTTACTATGGTTGTAAATATCAAAAAATTTCTATATGTGACACAGCACCAGAGTTAAGTTAGGGTTTTTCAAAATGCTGACACGCCGAGCTCAAAAGGTTTGCCATCACTGAATTAAGAGGTAGTCTTTTGGAAGTCTGTATATTGTATTAGACACCCCATGTGGAAAAATAGAGAAACTTTTAAAGCATAAATTTAGGGGAAATTTTCTGAAGTGTTGCAGTCTCAATGAATTTGAGTTTCCTCTCTTGCTAGTGTCAAAAGATGTGAGGAAATCTGGAAAGTTCTGTGATCTTGCCTTGAGGCTCTGAATAGCCAACTTAAAAAGGCTTCTGAGGCTAGAAATGAGAACTGATTAAAACCACCAGGTCACCACCTACCCATGCTCACATTTCTGCCCAGGACCTCAGCTAACTGTACAACATAGCTGTGAACATTTGCTCTTGAGAGTACACCCAACTATGCAATATTGACCTTCACTGTTGCTATGGTAGAGTGTGAAGTGCCTCCGTGTTCACATCAAGTACTCTGAAAGATGAGTGACTTCCAAGAAAACCTTTCAAGGAGATGTTGCCTATCTTCTAGTTATTCCCAAAAATATCCTTGAAGAAAGAGGAAATTGTTCATTAAGACATTCAATTGTTGTCCATGTAGAAACACAGAAAGCCAATTTTATTTCCTGCTAAGCAATTGAGAAGGAAAAAGGAAATGGTCTTTTCAGTCCTGATAGGATGAAACCCATAACATTCCCTAGATTCTATTTAACTCAAAATTTTATCATGTTGTACATTAAAGTGAGTCATTGGCTGTGCTAAGTAACTTCCATTCTCTCTGTTTTGCAGAATTTTCTTTATCATTGTATTAACATTATAAGAGAATTTTACCTGTTTCTAAAAAGGAAATCATTCTTAGAAACTCTAGAAGAAGCCTACAACTGTGTTTTCAGAAGAGGACTTTTATCTCTGACCCTGTTTTGTTCTTCACTAGATGCTTGTAATAAAAAACGAGACCTTGTGTGGCTCTTCTAGTAACAATAGAGTTTTATGCCCCATGCCTAACGGGCATTTCCCCACTGATATCTTGAGCTACTCTTGAAAAAAGAGATTATCAAAGAGGCATTAGGAGGAACGAGTACTGGGATTTTCCTGCAGTTTGAAATGGTGTTGCTTTGTCACAAAGAGAAAGAGACGTCCAATTAGCAGAGCAGGAGTCACCCTGATCCTTAACTACTGCAGTATTTATTTCTGCAAATGTGCATTCCTGTCTTCCCTCATATTTGCCTGATTAGGATGATTCTTCCCCCGACTCCGAGATCTGGATTCAATTAAGTTCTCTGCCCATGTACGGGACTCTTTTAAGAACCTCAGGACTTGAAGTGGAAGAAATCTCAGAGGTTGCCAATTTCACGATGGGAGATATCAACAACCAGAAAATTAGGTATGTAACCACTTTGTGTTACCTGACAGGATTTTTTAAATGGCATAAAGGGAGACACCTGCAATAATGTCAACATTAAAAATTTTTAATATAAAAAAGTTAACCTTGACTTCGGATGGTGAGCACACAGTACAATATACAGATGATGTATTATAGAACTGTACACTTGAAACCCATATAATTTTATTAGCCAATGTCACCCCAATAAATTCAATACTTCTTTTAAGATGTGGAACAAAATTTTTAAAAAGTTAATAACTAAACAGTAACTCCCTTGAAAGATGATATTGCTTCTGGACCCATTTTTTTGTTGTTGTTAATCCCCACTTTAAGATATTTTTCCATTGGATTTTAGAGAGAGTGAAAGGGAGGGAGAAAGAGACACACACGCACACATCAATGTGAGAGAGACATATTGATTAGTTGCCTCCGGCCCCTGCCCCGACCAGGGCTGGGGACCAAGCCTGCAACTGAGGTACATGCCCTTAACCAGAATCAAACCCAAGACCCTTTAGTTCATGGGCCGATGCTCTATCCACTGAGCCAAACCAGCGAGGGCCTGGCCCCATTTTTAAACAAAGATGCACTCATTTACTTGGCTTCTCAGTGTAGCTCATTCATTTGATTCTTCTTTTGGCCCCTGTAGGTACTCAGCCGTGTTTGAGACCGAGGGTCAGCTGGTTACGGATAGCTTCCATTTCTCTGTGTCTGACATGGACCACAACCGACTGGAAAATCAGATGTTTACCATCACGATCACTCCTGTCAAGAATCCACCTCCAGTCATTGCCTTTGCTGACCTGATAACGGTAAACAATTCTCAGATCAATAGACATCGAGTGCTACAGAGAGCTGGAATATGTGGGAATGTAAAATGAAGGATTTCTTTCTGATAAATTGGCTGCCAACTTCTTCCCGCAAGGTTTCCAGGCAATAGTATCAAGATATGCATTCTTTTCAATCATCAAAAAGTAAGAAAATAATTGTATGCAAAAAATCAAATCATTATATCGACATGGTGTAGTCAACAGATATTTATGTGCCAGACATAAATATGTATGTCTTCTAGCTGTGTATAGAAGAGGAAGCAAAATTAAAAATGGGATATATCTTTAAGGAGTCTATAATCTAATGTTTGCAGCAACTAAAACATGGGAATATGGAAATGTCCCCCTAAGTCACTCCTTAAATTAAGTTGATACTTATCTCTGTTTACACCGTGTTAACAGTTCCATGGAGTGGAAAATATATATTTTAATGATTTTTTAGAGAGGAAGGGAGAGGGGTAGAGAGTTAGAAACATCAATGAGAGAGATACATCGATCAGCTGCCTCCTGCACACCCCCCACTGGGGATGCACCTGCAACCAAGGTACATGCCCTTGACCGGAATCAAACCCTTCAGTCTGCAGGCCAACGCTCTATTCACTGAGCCAAACTGGTTAGGGGTCAACTTCCACATCTTTAAAATATGAATAATTCTAGAAAGTTGCTTTGATGATTAATAAAATAGCATTTTTTAAAAAAAAACAGTATAGTACTGGCATGGTGTAGGAATTCCATAAAAGTTAATTCACTTTCCTCATCCTGCTCTCTGTATGTACCATCATGCCAAAAACTCAGGAACTTTTCTGTTTTCTATTGAGCGACTCAAAACTGATCAAACTGAGCTGTTTCTAAATGATCCTGATGTTCCACCCATTTTCCCATTTCCACACCTTGGGGCAGCCATTTGGACTTTCCCCATTCCCAGAGCCAGGGTCACATCCAGCAGGCTAGCAAAACACACCAGACTGGGCTTGCAGCGTGAGCGTGCAAAGCAGGGCCCCAAAGGAGAAAGTTAGTGTGAGCAACTGCTTTGACTTCCTCTGATTTATTGTCCTCATTGACATTAAGATCAGCACTAGCTTTGAGACATCTTGAGCCTGGCAAATATGTACTGTAAAGGAATAAACAGGACTTTCTTTCTGCGTGGGAACACGTGTAGGACAGTCCCCCGGACAGTGTCCGGGGAGGACTGGATGATCACTCTCTAGCTGTGGGCTTTTGAATGTTGATATGGGAGGAAGGCAGCGTCCTGTGTGCAGGTGTGCAAGGTGGGTGATTGGAGTGGGCCAGAGCCGCTTTATAACCAGATCCATCATAGAAGGAAGCACGGCTTTGAAGGGTCACACTCGAGTCATTCTGTCTGAGTGTCACTTTGTGAGGTGCTGAGAGATTGCCTGGCCTCAGCAGTGTGCACATTCCTCATCTCGTCTGTGGAGGATCTGCCTCCTCAAAGAAGTGAAATTGGTGCCAGAAGGTCACCCCAGGCGGCACTTTGCAATTCAGTTCTTTTTACCGCAGTGCAGTTGCCTGCATCCGCCCAAGGACTCTCTCTGCAATCTTTTCTTTCTCAGGTTGACGAGGGAGGGAGAACTCCACTCTCATTTCACCATTTCTTTGCTGCTGAAGATCAGGACAACCTCCAGGGCGATACCGTCATTAGACTAAGTGCTCTGCCCAAGTACGGCTGCATTGAGAACACAGGAACAGGTACCGCGGGAGCTTTGCTGTAGAATTGAAAGAAGGGGGGGTGGAGGGGTAACCACCTCTGATTAAACCTGGACATGGGCAACTAAAGAGGAATGGAACCATTTCAAAGAAATGGAAGGAAGGAAGTTTTCATCCACTCATCAGAAATTTACTGAGCATTTTCTGTGGGCCGGGCACTTTTTAAGCACTAGGGACATATCAATAAACAAAACAGCCAGAAACCACTACCTTCATGGTGCCTTAGATCCTGGGAGAAAAGAGGAGGAGTCAAATAAGAAACTTAACAAATGAGAAAATCGTGTAAGATGTTAGGAGGTACATCAGCGCTATAGGAGGAAAATAGATCAGGGTCCTAGCAGTAGGGGTAGAGGGCCTTGTGGATTACACTCAGAATTGAGTGTCAAGGAAATGAAATTTCTGCCCTTTTATTGTGAGGCAGCAGCCGTTTAGAAGAACCATAGTTTATGTCTCGACTCCTTCTAAAGATATGACATGAATTAAAATGTGTGCGTGGCGATCTGTGACCCTCCTCAGCCTCCCTCCCCGCCACCATCTGGTTGGATCCACCACCCTTGGTGGTTATCACAGAGGAGAAGTGAGATGTGTACCATGCACAGGCCCCCTGAGACCGCAGTGACTGGCAGCTGAGACAGCCCCTGTCAGGTTACAGTGAGATTCCTGAGTGCCAGCACTTGGCTCTAATTGGCATGCAGCTAGCGGCTCCCGCAGAGAGGGCATTGACTGAAGGTGTCTGCGGCCAGCATGGTGCCTGAGATTTGAGGCTGGGTACAGGAAACTGATTTTGCAGTGACCATGCGCTCCTATAGAAAACCTTGGGTCCTTTCCCCATCTTTCAGTGTGTGCACTTCACTTTGTTTATCACTGAATTTGATTTATCTCCACAAATGCTTATGTTTGACACAATGGATGTAAAGATGAATAGGACACAGCCTCTGCCCTGAGTGGGAGACAGATAGGACGACTGATACATATACGACTCAACACATAAAATGCCAGTACAGGGAAGGGAGCAAAGCACTGAGAAAGTACATAGAACAAAACAGTTACCTGTGCCTGGGGTGGGGGTGGCGGGGAGGAACAAGGCTACGGGAGTGACGTTTGAGTTGGAACTTGAAGGGTTAGTGGGAGTTGCTGTGGGAAGAGGGAAAATGGCATTTCTCGCAGAGGGAAGAGCATGGACAAAGGGTGGGAAGCAGCCAAGGATGGTTGCCTCTGGCCTTCTCTTCTCTTTAGATGGTTTCTTATTAAGCCTTCCTGCCATGGTTTTATGTTAACCTGGAGTGTTTCATTGGCCCAGAAGTCGAATTTCTGGCAAGCCTCAGTCTCTCTAAAGATGGTTCTTAATGTCCATAGACTCACAGGGAGGGCTTGTGAAAGCACAGCTTCCTGGGCAGCCACGAGAGGTCCTGCTGGAGGAAGCTGGTGAGGCTTGTGTATTCACATTTCTCGCTGGCTCACAGGTGATGCCACTGATGCTGGGCCAAGGGCCACACCTGGAAAACTGCTGCTCTATGTTAGTGTGAAGCTGGAAATAAGGAAGAGATGGTCCGGGGGCGAATTACTGTCCCAAGGCACAACATTTAAGGACTCTTCCCTTTGCTCTATGTGTATTAAGAACTGACTCTGTCTTATGCATATGAAACTAGCTAACTAGGTTTAGAATGCAGCTGATCAGAAGAATGTCTATATAAAAACATTAGAAGGAACAGCTTAAACTTCTTACCAGCAAGACCAGAAGGAACAGAATAATTATATTGTTAAATATAAACTCTAACAGCCTGGAGTCTACATTCCTTCAGCACAACCAGGACAGGATCCACCTTGATTACCTCTAGGCACCACTGTGCTCCAGGGCAATGCAGGAATAGATGTTCATGGTGATAGCCTGCCTGCACTGACAGCTCGTTAATTTGCATACAGTCTATTTGTTTTAAGAAGGAAAGGAAGCACAGAAGAACAATTTCTGTGGAAAAAAAAATAAAAGGTGTAGTTTTAAAAATCAGAAGGGTTGATGCTGAGAGCTTCAGTGACAGATTCACTTGTTGAGTGGCTTGTTTTCCAGTGACAGAAAATAAATCATTATTCTGTTAGCATATATTTATAGGCATTATTTACTTTATTCAGACTATGTCTGACCTAAATAATGAAGCCACATTTATCACATTACTGGTAATCAGTGAGAAGAGACAATAAGAACTGGAAGGACGTATGGCCATTTCTTCTGGAAACCCTAAACTGTGCGTCCTGGGGATTAGACTCCTCTATGCTTCTGGTGACAAGAGCTATCGGATTTGAGGGGTAAATTTAAGAAAATTTACGTCATTGAAGAAAAAAAATATTTGTCTTGAGTTCTTAATTCAAACAAATGATAAATAAAACTTTTTAATTCCTAGTCTTTCTGTTGGGAGGTCAAAAATGACACTGTCTACAATTCAGAAAATCAGTGGCCTTTTAATATATGGCCTGGCCTTTGCAAAGGGCTATGAAAGAAGGAAAGAGAAGGCCTTGCTGCTTTCAGATCTTCTGTCTCTACTTTCCTTTGTTGATATGTCTAGGGAATGTTTGAAGACACAGGGGTTTCCTTTTTTTGTTTGTTTTTTAGAAGAAAATGTGATAACAATTTGAAATCAATCAGAAGGACTCAGAAAAGTAAGAGGCAAGTCATCCATCATGTAGACAGTGCTTACTCTTCCCCTGGGTCTTTTACAGACTGTGGGGTTGGGATGAAAGGAAGAGTTAGCTAGGGCCAGCACTTCCTATGGAGCTCTGGATGGTCCTCGAGCATCTCAGGACCTGAATGGCACCTGGACTCTGGATGGTCCTTTGAGCATCACAGCAGCCCTGGTGGACCATCCCAAAGACTGGACTCTGATCCATACTGAGGTTTCCTTAAGGAACTGAGAGGCCAAATGAAAACATGCTTAAGGAGCTGTTTCTTACATATATAGGTATATAGTCAACCTTTCCTTACGTAGAGAGAGTTCCTCATGCAGGATATGCCAAATAGAGTGGTCTTAAAATGGATTAAAGCTTAAGGTAGAACATTTGCTATTGTGTCATTACTTGCCCCAGCATTTATTTTATCAAAGATTTCTAACAAAACAGCCATGGATTCTGTGCTATATAAAATAGTGACATTCTGAGTGCTTTCATGCATATTACTGTATTTGATTCCCTGTGGGAATTGCAGGGCAGCTGTATCCACTTATAGATGAGAAATAGTGGGGAAATAGTAATCCAACCCCAAGTCTTCCAGTTTCTGGTCTTGTGCTCCTTCCATACCCCAGCCTTTATCCTCACAAATGCCTTCATCTTTTGCTGATAATGCTGTCATGTTTTCCAGTTCAGCCTGGGAATCAGGGATTGGTGGAGCAAGGTAAAAATTCTCTCTTGTTGATGCAGGTGATCGTTTTGGCCCTGGAACTACTAGTGACCCAGAGGCATCCTTCCCAATTCAAGACATTCTGGAAAACTACATTTACTACTTTCAGAGTGTTCATGAAAGCATTGAGCCCACTCATGATATCTTTAGTTTTTATGTAAGTAATGGAAATAGTCATTCGGAAATCCACAGCATCAATATCACCATCGAGGTAAGGACTTTGGAGAAGTTGGGCCTTTGACCATAATATCCCACCGTGAAATAGCTTTATATAAACTGAAAAGCAAGGGAGATTGAATTTGACCTTCAGTTTTTAGAGGTTAATTTGAAAAAATAACCCTAACCTACTGAAATTTATAGAATTAAGGCTGGCATTTGGGGATGGTCTGACCTAGAAATCTAAACTTCCATTTCAGGGTAAAATCTATTCGTTCTGTGTGAAAACAGTTTGTGGGGGTCAGACAGAAAAACCTTGCTAATCTCATATTTAGATGAAAACTAACATATGCCAATTTCCCCCTGAAATTGTTCTATGTGCATATTTTCTTTCTCTTAAGTTTTTAATGCATTTATTCATTAAATTATAGCATCAAAGAACTATGTTCCTTGATACTGCATTGATTTTCACTGGAGCACTACATAGGCTTGCTCTATCAGGGAGAGAGAGAAAGAAAAAGATAAAAACTCAGAATGGTGTACCCTCTACAATGAGCAAATAAAACAGTTGATACCCTTAGTACCCTTCAGGGACAGTGATGTGGGTGGCGCTGGCATAAGAGCAAGGAGACAACTTTAAAAACCCACACTTTCAAATGTGGTGCCCTCCTACAGACACTATGATATGCTTAGGGTTTTCTAAGACAGTTCTGATTTCAAATAATGTGTCCTTTTATCCCCCAGATCTACTTGTACTTGCCTAACCACATGTCCATTTTTTTCTTGGTCTGGAAAATATGATCATTGTACATATGGAAAAGATCTGAGAAGATTTGTGTAGAATGTCCTCCTGTTTCTGTTTCTTTTCAAGGGGACATTTTGTTTGTGTGACTTGCTCTTCTTGGAAACCAGCCATTTTGATTGGGAATTAAACATAGTGACACATTAAATGCTATTTTGGTAGTGAAAGTTGGTGCACCAATATTACTTCCTCTGAATAATGTGCATTTTCCCTTCTTAAACCGGCACCTGTATGAGACCTAATGTTCTGTGCTTTAATCAGAGGAAGAATGACGAGCCTCCCAGGATGACTTTGCAGCCCCTGCACGTGCAGCTGAGCTCGGGAGTGGTGATAAGCAATTTTTCTTTGAGCTTGCAAGACCTGGACACCCCAGATAATGAGCTGATTTTTGTATTGACAAAAAAGCCTGACCACGGTAGGACGCAACTGCTGTATAAAGTTCCTTAATTGAGGTGCCCTATGGGTTATTAGAATGAACACATAGATTCCAGCGCATTGTTTCTCTGCCTTGCCTGTATATCATTCATTCTTTGCATCTAAATACAAATCAACATCACAGCTAGCTGACAGCTAACTGATATTCTTTGGACTCACAGAAGATACCAGTTGCTCTAAAAGCCTGAATCCTAGGTAATTGGTGTTTCTGAAATTCAATTTCAGCTGTTTTCTCACTTTTCTATGTAACCTCAGACAAAACAGGTTTCAGAAGCTGCATATTCTCTTCTCAGAGAAAGCATCATTGCTTGGCAATCTGGGGCCATCTTATGCAAGGAACAGCCTTGCTATTAATTGCAAAAGGTGTTCATTTCAGGTTAGAGGCATCGTAGATGTCTTTATGAACTTTTGCACACACAAAAAGTCACTTTTCCTGATTAAACCAGAGGTTTAAGTCGGGGTCTTCTACCTAATTCTTTCCTAAGTGTCATCCCCCTGTATTAGCTAACGCTGGAATTTTCATCTCCCAAGGGTCCATCCTAACATCCGTTGGTCTCTTAAAGATGAAACTGTTGTTGTTGATGGAGGGTTAATTGAAGAGGCTGTTGGTTGCTGCATTTTATCTTGCCTTCATTCACTTTTACTTTCTTTAATGAAGCATGTTAACTGTTTCATTGTGGTACACATGACCCACGAAAACAGCAAATTATGTCTCAACCCAAAGATGCTTGGCGTCTTTCTGAATTTAAAAGGAATTCAAAACACATCCTTATCTCCTATCCCAGATGCCCTGGAAGGAAGGCAGAGAGTGAGGAGTGCTATTTTCACTTTGCATAAGGGGAAAATAAGGTTTAGATAATGAAATGAGTTTGAATTCATGGAGTGGGATTTGATTTCTAAGCCATTAGATTACCACATCCATTTGTGTCTCCTTAAGAGATTTTAAGGAAAAGTGGGGCTTTATCTTTTTTATTTGTAGAAGAGGCCACAGGGAAGCATCCTGTGCTTATTTATAAGATGCTAAGTTTTTGGTCACTTATGTATGTGTCACCAAGAGCCCCTGAGGTAATTGACATTCTTCCAGGGTCATACTGGTTGGCACAATCAGGCAGTGTTTTGGTGCCATATATATTCTTACCTTTGCCTCTTTGTTCTTCTTCCTTCCTCAGGTCACCTACGCCAGAGGCAGACTGCTTCTGAGCTTCTGGAGAATGGGAGGATTTTAGACCAGGGCTCCTCCTTCACCTACCAGGACATCCTGGGCGGACTGGTGGGGTACACGCCTGGTGGGCCCGGTGTGCAGGTGGATGAGTTCTGGTTCTCTCTCTCTGATGGACTCCACATGGACACTGGGAGGATGGAGATATACATTGAGCTGCCTACGGGTGACGCCCCCCACTTGGCTGTTAACCGAGGCCTGCAGCTCTCAGCAGGTACCAGAGGGATGGAAGAGAGGGGTATGGCTCTTTGTCAGAGTGCAAGTCTTCCTTCCACGTTAGCTCTGTAGGAGGTTATGAGCTAAGGGTTCAGAACTCAGGGAGACTGGAGTTGGGGAGAACTGTTGCTTTAGGGACGCTGAAAGTTGTGACAAATGTGAACCTCTGAAGTTCTTTGGGCCAGAAGCCTTTTCAGAATTTGAGAAAAGATTGAGAAGAGTTTATAGTATTTCTAAGGGCGACCATTGCCACTGCCCAACCATCCTACATAGAAACAACAAAAGAAATCCAGTAGGATTTTCAACATGCTTATTTAAAAAAAAAAAATTGGCATGGTGGGGCAATTGGGAAGCTGTCATTCACTAAAAAGATTGTGCAAATAATTGAGGCTCATTTGCTATGGTAATTTTTATACATACAATGTTGTGTATGCATATATAAGCAACCCTGAAGAGCCTGTGACACCTGTCGGTCTTAGAGCCAGTTTGCATTAGCATGTTAATTAGGGAGTGGACCTTTTACCCTCAGAGGAGCTACATTCCACTGGAGTTCTGTTAGTCTCTTCTTAGTTTCCCATGTATTCTGTAGTAAAAATAATATAACGGTACTTGAAAATTTGGAGAGCTGGCCAGTGTTGCTCAGTGATTGAGTGTCAACCCATGAAACAAGAGGTCACTGGTTCGATTCCTAGTCAGGGCACATGCCTGGGTTGTGAACTCCATCCACAGTAGGAGGAATGCAGGAAACAGCCGATTGATGATGTTTCTCTCTCTTCGATGTTTCTATCTCTCTATCCCTCTCCCTTCTTCTCTTTCTAGAAATAATTTTTTAAAAAAACAGCACATTTTAAGAAATAAAATTTGGAGATTCCCAAAGGTCCCAAGTATTAGTTCTGGGATTTAACTTTGCCCTATTTACAAGCAATTTAGTTAGCCTGCTTCTGTTTCATGGGTGCTAGTGGAAGACACAGGATTCCTGGGTCTGAAACAGAGTGCTCTGTTACTCACAGCACAACAGGCAGCATTGCCATCGGAAGTTTGCTTTGGTTCTCTCTGCCCTCCACGTCTTGTGATGGTGCAGAGGGCCCAGATGGACACCTTCGCGCGCAGTGGGATGCATTTCAGTAGAGGAGCACTGAGCAATATGCAAGCCTGATCATTGTCCCAGGAAAGGCATCACCTCATCCCTGAGAATGGCCTGGGTAACGAGTGGTAAGGCCTTGCATTCTCTGCATTCCCCAGCAGGAAATGCAGGGGCACCCAGGGCCCATGGTGGACTGTTTCTCCAACACCTGGGTGACTAGGATCTACTTTACCAGAATTTACTATTTGTAATATGAGAAATCGGCTGAACAGAAAAGCAAGGACGAGGCCCTCAGAAAAGGTGTTTGCCAGGAGCCAGTGCCCTGCCTTCATCCCCAACAGCTGTGCAGCCTCACAGGGCCCAGCGCTCGGCTCCCCCTGCTCTGTCACTTCATCCTATCTTCTGTCTTGAGGAGCAATGCTTTTGACTATTTGGTCTGAAATGGCAACCCGATATGTTTGTGAGTTTATGATTTGGTGATCCTCAAGGCAGTAAATAAATTAGGTCCAAGCAGGTTTTATTATAGGGTTAACTATAGAACCCTATAACAAACATAGAGAATGAGAATGGATCAGGAGAGAAAGGGGGCTCAGACTTACACTCAATGGCTGATAGCAAATTGGGAGGTTGGGAAATTAACATTTATTGAGATGGAAACAGGAGGGCAAGCACATTCTACTTGCCTAGACCCAGAGCCGTCTCCTGAAATCATTTGACGTCCTAGTCAAAGGCAATGATGGGGAATGACCTGCGTCTCCTGTTCTCGCCCAGGGTCTGCAGCACGCATCACAGAACAGCACTTGAAAGTGACAGACACTGACTCAGATGAAAGTCAGGTGATGTTCATTGTGAAGGAAGATCCTGGTGCTGGGCGCCTGCAGACAGTGAAGCACGGCAGCCTGGAGCAAATCTCCGTCAAAGGCCCCGTCCGGAGTTTCACGCAGGCTGACATCAGCCAAGGTCAGCCAGGGGTCCTCAGCCTACCCAGGCTTCCTCAGACTCCACCCACAGTAGCGAGTGGGAGTTAAATGCCTGGTAGCCTATGGCGGGCAACTGTACACTCTTTGTTTTGAATAAGAACTGAGTTATAGCTCCATTTATTCTTTCTTGACTCCTCAATTTTTTTAAAAAAACTATCATTCTTGGCTAAAATGTGTTCATCCTTTGACATAGCATTGATGAAATTTGGGGCTGTTGTGGAGGGGGAAGATCATTTGACTTGCTGTAGTGCTAAAAAGTGTATGTGAGAGAGGGAAAGGAAAAAGAAGTGAATTGGGATGGATTTTGGGTGAAAATTATGCCTGCCTTAGGTGAACAATTTATATCTCTTTTCAGCTCCCTGAAGAGCACAAGTTAATGAACTAAGCAAAATGGAAGGGCATAAATCGAGGTGCCTAGGGGAGATTACATAGCTCATCCCTCCTCCAGGAAATGCTGATGTCATGTAAAAGCATAAATGTTAAATGCTACGCAGTTACTGCACAGTGCTTTCAGGGGTAAAAAAAAAAAAGGGAGGGGTGTTACATATTGTGGGGGAAAGTAATCCAACATCTTGTGGTGATGTGCAATTCCATTTCGAGGTGGAAATATGCCCCCAAGGAGCATAAAATAAGGGTCCTGTCCGTGTACTCACACGTAAAAGTGGTAGCAGCCTAATTCTCATTGGATCTGTCTGTACTTTAATAAAGGGGGCAGAATAAGCAAAGGGATAGTCATTCCTTAATTACTCCTTGCATCAGTGTCTCTTTAAAAATGAGACGAGGCCCCTCTTCCCAGAGATCTGGTTATAGTTGCATTGCTGGGTACTTAGAAGTGAAGTTGCAGGTTCACAACAGACTTCTGGGTAGAGTTTATTTGTTTTGTTTATCTATTTACTTGTTGGTTGGTTATATTTCGTGTTGTTCCAAAAATGATGTAAGGCTGTATTGGGAAGTGGAAGTGATGCTTTCTAGGAGAATGTGGGCTGAGCGCTGCGGCCTCTTCTCCCGTGACATGGGTATATACAGGGTCACACCAGTGACGTGGGTGTGGTCAGCGCACATTTTCCACATGGGCAGTTTTGCTGATCGAGTTATGCATGAGACTTCCTCAGAC
>NW_006383007.1:971605-983862 GCF_000327345.1 Myotis davidii
AAAGCCGAGCCCCAGCTATAAGCAGTGCTATTTCAGGTGATTTTAACAGGAGGAAGCCCAGAGTGGGAGAAGAAATCAGGAAATGAAAACTTTAGGTTAAAATGTCAAAAATAATGTCAAAGTCTGGAGAGTGTTAATTGATACCTTGGTAATGGATACCAATCAAATTACCACCTCCCACTTCAGAAGTAAGAGCAGAAAGCATTAATAGCAAATCTTGATTTTTGTTGTTGTTCTTGTTACAGGCCAAGTAGAATACAGTCACAGAAAAGGAGAATCTGGTGGGAACTTTGACTTTAAGTTTGATGTGGTTGATGGAGAAGGCAACAAATTGATCAGCCAGTCATTTCCCATCATTGTTTTGGGTAAGGGGGCATTGGGTCTCTAAAAATACATCAGTGGTTCTGAGGTTAAAGAATCTATACTGTGATTACTTTGAGGCTGAGCCTTTCCTTTAACCAACCAGTAAGGAAATCTGAGATCATGTCCCCACTGCTGTCTGAAGCTCTGGCTCCTTGGGACTCTCTCTCTACCTATATCTCTATCTCTATCTCTATCTCTATCTCTATCTCTATCTCTATCTCTATCTCTATCTCTATCTCTATCTCTCTCTGAGAGCTATTCTGATCTTACCCCTGGGCACCAGATCCAGAATTGAAGAAAGGAGGCTAAAAATATCCCATTTCAAATCACTATTTCTAATATTTTCAGAAGACAAATCCCCACCGGTCATCACCACCAATAAAGGAATGGTCTTAGATGAAAACTCAGTGAAGAAAATCACCACCCTGCAGCTCTCTGCCACTGACCAGGAGAGCGAGCCGGCAGCACTAACCTACAGAATCACCAGACAGCCCCAGCTGGGCCACCTGGAGCATGCAGGGTCACCAGGTAAGCCTGTCGATGCTTCATCAAGCCAAAGTTGGCATTTAGTCCGTGTTGGGGTGGACTAAAGAATGTATTCACTGCCTCAAAATTCTGCAGTGACTTTTGATTGCCTATTTAATTAAATAGGAATTATCTCAGATTTGAAGACCCTCCATAAAATGTCAGTTTACCCATGACATACCCCTAGAATACATATCCCTAGAATCTATGAGTATTTATTTTCTGCATCACTAATCTTGACCATGAGATACCGCCTTGCATTATATTTAGCAAACAGTAGGTGCTCACTGAAAGTTGAATAAAAATTTGCAATCTTATAAAGCAAACTTGTCTTTATAACTAGATTGTCAATTTCTTAGGGCAAACACTGCACCCTGTTCTTCTTTTAAAGTCTTTGAGCACCTGGTGTGGATGCATTGTGCTTAGAATTTTAATTCAGCAAAGAGCAAGTGAGCATGTGTATTGAGCAAGATTCTAGTTTAGCTGCTTCTGGTAAAGAAAAAAAAAGGTAAATAAAATACAATTCTCTCCTTCCAGAGTTTTCTACTGGGTGAGATAAGGAACTTCTTCTCTGCAGATAACCATAACTCAGGGAAGACTATGGCAGGTGTTTAAAGAACTGCATAAATCTGTTGTCATAAGAGTTCAAAAGTGGGAGAGGCTACATGGGGTGATAAGGTGCCTGGCGGTGGCATTTGGAAGACAGAGTTTGGGCAGACAGAAATTGTGCTATTTCCAGAGATGGGGACAGCATGTGGACACATTAAAAAAAAATGACTGGGCTAGTTTAGCTAAAGCATATGCTCTGAAAATAGATGGTGCTCATGGGTAAACTGACATTTTATGGAGGGTTTTCAAATCTGAGATAATTCCTATTTAATTAAATAGGCAATAGGAAGTCACTGCAGAATTTTGAGGCAGGAAAGGAAGTGAAATTTATCTGGAGTCCAACAGGATGAATGAAACAAGGGAAAAGGAGGCAATGGCTGTGGGTAGGAGATTCACATTTGACCAGGTGGGAGCTAGTGAAGCTTCACCCAGGGAACAGTAGTAGGACCAGGTAAGAGGAGAATAATGTATGAGGTAGTACCTGGTACCTACTAAGTATTCACTGAGCCACAGCTGGTGAAGGAAGGAGAGAAGGAAGGAAGGGATTTCAGGGAGAGAACCGATGGAACATGCCAGTGGAAGGAAGGTGAAGGACAAGAGACTTGCCGAATAAACATTCTAAAGGTTGAATTGTCTTTATTTTGTACGTCATACAGGCTAGAAGCAGCTGGCAGGATATTTAGATCCTCATTGCTTTTCTTTGTATTTTAGGCTGCAGAGTTTTCACTCAACCAGGGAAATAGCAAAACAGGGGAATTACTTGCCCTGATGGTGCTGACCATCTAATGCAGGGAACCAGAGAGTAAGCAGTCAAGCAAGGGAGTACATCATATATCACTGGTGATGCGTGCCGGGGGAAAAACAAGGGCATCACCAGGATGCACAGGGAGCAAGGGGTGAGAGAGGGACTTCTAATAAGAGGATGGTATTTGAACAGAAAGTGAGGGTGCCAGCCAAGCTGCAGATAAGGAAAGAGCATCCCAGGCAGAGGCATCAGCGAGTGTGAACAGAAACACAGGATCAGCTTGGCACACCAGGTTCCAGACGCAGCAAGGAGACCAGTGTGCCTGTGGCAGTGAGTGAGAGCGAGGGTGGTGGGAGATGAGTTCCCAGAGCTGGAGGCTGATGCGGCAGACCATGTCGGGGTCCACAGTGATGCTAGAGGAAGGAGTGTCATGTGTGTCTGGTCGGAGGGCTTGGGGAGGGGTGGACAGACTGGCCAAAACCCTAATGCAAATTGAAGCAGGTGGCCTACCCTTTGTGGCCTAATTCCCCAGGGAGTATGCAGATCAGCACTTCTAAGACCTTGGCTGCATGAGATATTGGATAACTAATTCATGAGCTAATTGCTTCTGCCAGAACCCTGTCAGGTTGCTGATTGTTTCTCTCCAAAGATGAAAGGGCAGGCTCTTGGCTGTTGTGATGGGCAACTGCATGCTCACTATGCAGGGTTTTGAAAGGCTCTGAGCTTCCTGCAAGACACTGTCAGTGCCCAGGGCTGGTAGTCACAGCCTCGCTCTTCTCTGACCCCAGGCTCTGCTGAGTCCTGTGTGAGGCTGCTCCAGATTCGCCTTTTTGGTGTTTACAGTATCACCGTCACTGAGCTTGAATTCTATCTGCAAAGACCATGCCAGTATGGCTCAGGGAGCGACCCGTAGGTGAACACATTTCTCCCTCCTCTCGGGAAAGTGCCTTCTCAAAATAGGGGGATGTCGTGGTCTACCTGGGACTCTTCCTTCACCTGCCCTTTTCCTCCAGGTTCGATTTCCTAATCCAGGTAGTCTCCCAAGCCAACCAGTTTTTCTTAATTCACCTGTTTCTGATAATTCTTAAGTAAACCAGATACTGGATGCAATCCCCTCCTTGCTATTCTTGGGGGCTCACACCATTGCTAATAGGGCAGGACTTCCCTGCCCCTCCCTCATTACAAATTCCATTTCATCAGCATCCTCTTCTTCCCTGTCTCCCCTAAATGAGAATATTTTCATGCATTTGGTTCTTTCTAAATGTCAAAGGTCTCCCTTCAGAGGAAATCTGTGTTGCTGACTTACCATCCTCTCTTAAGGCAGCTGACTACAGCTTACAGAGCAGCAGGACCTGCCCTGACCAGGTGACTTAGTCGGTTGGAGCATCACCTCGTACACCAGAAGTTGTGGGTTCAATTCCCGGTCAAGGCACATACCTAGATTGTGGGTCCGATCCCCAGTCAGGGCATGTACAGGAGGCAACTAATCGATGTCTCTCTGTCTTTATCTTTCTCTCTCCCTTTCTCCTCCCCCACCACCCACCTCCTTCTTTAAAATCAGTAAACATGTCCTTGGGTGAGGATTTAAAAATTCTTTTTTTTAAAAGAGTAGCAGCACCTCACCCCATTTGTCTCAGATGGTGAGCATGTCCCTGCCAGGAGTTGGGGTTAGGCTGGACCTGGTCTTTCTGAGAGGAGCAGAGCATCTTCTAGGCCAGGGTCTGTAGTGCAGGCACTGAGCTATCTTGGGACCCATGCCTCGTGCAGTGATCACTTGCCACTGGTGTTGCAGACATCCTCCTGATGGCTCACTGTGAAGTGGACTGATTCTCATGCCGCCTTTCATGGCCCGCCCATGGTGAGCGATTGTTCTCTGTAGATAGACAGGAAAGCTGTGCAGAGCCTCTTTCCTTCCCCTGAGGCAATGTCACGAGCCATCTGCCTCTGCCAACTGTGGAAGACAGACACCAGAACCAGACTCCGAGGATCTGGGAGTCTAGTCCCACAAGTGCTCTGTCAAGGTTGAGGTGGCCACAACCTCACATCAGGGAGACAAAAGATTCTCTTTTTTCTGGTAAATCAGAGAAAGGAATTAAATTATTAGGGCAGAAGCTAGACTGCTAGAATAAAGAGACTTCAAAATACAGTGCCTGAAGCAAGAAGTTTTCTTTTTCAGAAAAATCGAGAGGCAGATGGCCCAGGTGGCTCAGTGATCCCCAACATGAGGCTCCCATTTCTACTCTAACAACTACTGCAGTTGTGTCCTCTCCCAACCAGCAGTAAGGGGGGAAGGCCAGGGAACCCACCTCCGTCTCCTTCCATGGGTATTACTAGAAGAAACCATCACTTTTGGTCATAGCCTAGTGGCAAGAACAGCCACACCCAGCTGTGAGGTGGCAGGGAGATGCAGACCCTACCTGGGGATTCAGTTGCTTAGCTAACAGCAGTTATATTTTTAAATTAGGGGAGGAGTCATATTGGAATCCAGCAATTACCAGCACAGCACTGGTTCCCACCTTTATGTTTCAGAAGTTGTCAGCATGCAAATGAATAGGTGCAGGTGTGTGTTAGTAGCTGTGATAGCAACAGACAGAAGACAGTAGGAGCCAAAGGACAGCCAGTTCTACTGAGAAAGGGGTGAAGTGAGTCAGGAAAAACTTCCCAGAAGTGATCTTAAGCCAAGGTATGCTTTGGTTTTCTCTTAATGTCAGCCTTTCTCAGTATTATGACTCCCAACCAAAATTTTCTTAGTTTGGGTTCTCCGTGAAGGCAGGGTGTATGAGCCTGCTAGGGCTGCCTGCCATACTCAGTACCACAGACTATGAAGCTTAAATAGAATTTATTGTCTCACAGATCTGGGGGCTGGAAATCCCAGATTACGGTGTCAGTAGCGTTGGTTCCTTCTGAGAGAAGGGTCTTTTTCTGGCCTCTCAATGTCATCTTCATGTTCACATGGTGTTCTCCCTATCTATACTAATAAAAGGGTAATATGCTAATTAGACTGGACATCTTCTGGACGACCTTCTGGACATTCTTCCAGACAAAGCCATGGTGGCAGGGCCAAGGCAGAGGCGGTTAGGGGTGATCAGGCCTGCAGGGGAGAGCAGTTAGGGGGATTAGGCTGGCAGGGGAGAGCAGTTAGGGGGATCAGGCCAGCAGGCAGGTGAGCGGTTAGGAGCCAGCCAGTTTAGGCCTGATCCCCTGGTGTAGCCAGTAGGTTGGTGACTGAAAACACCTTCCATGGGACTAAACCAGCAGTTGGACATCCCCAAGGGGTCTCAGATTAGAGATGGTGCAGGCTGGGCTGAGGGACGCCCCCCCCCATGCAAAAATTTCGTGCACCAGGCCTCTAATCCTATATAATAAAAGCCCAGTGACTGAAACGGCAGAACAACCAGAGACCAAAATGATTGGGGGTGTGGCAGGCCTGCAAACAGCCCGTGGCCCCTCACCCAGGGCGGCCTGCCCCCAGCAGGGACCCCCACCCCAATCCAGGACCCCAACCATGCACCAGGCCTCTATCCTATATAATAAAAGGGAAATATGCACATTGACCCTAACAGCAGAACGACTGGGAATGCCTGGTCACTATGACACACACTGACCACCAGGGGGCACACGCTCAATGCAGGAGCTGCCCTCTGATGGTCAGTGCGCTCCCACATGGGGGAGCTCTGCTCAGCCACAAGTCAGGCTGATGGCTGCCAGTACAGCAGTGGTGGTGGGAGCCTCTCCTGCCTCCTCAGCAGCACTAAGGATGTCTGACTGCAGCTTAGGTCTGCTCCTCGCTGGCAAGTGGACATCCCCCTAGGGCTGCCGAGCTGCCAGAGGGATGCCTGATTGCCAGCTTAGGCAAAATCCCCCAGGGAGCAGGCCTAAGCCAGCCGGTGGTCATCCCCCAAGGGGTCCCAGACTGCGAGAGGGCACAGGCCGGGCTGAGGGGCTGAGGGGCGCCCCCCCCCCCCCCCGCCGAGTGCACAAATTTTTGCGCACTGGGCCTCTAGTCCTATATAATAAAAGGGTAATATGCACATTGACCCTAACAGCGGAACAACCAGAACGCTGCTGGACCAGTCACTGAGGCACACTTACTACCTCTCGGTCCTTTTCCTTGGCCAGCAGGCTCTGATTGCCTTATGCTACCCAGGGATGGGTAACAGGGGATGTGGGGGGCACCAGGCCAAGGCCCCCGCCCCACCGGTCACCCCACACACAGAGGGCAACCAGCAGCGGGGATGGGGCTGGCAAGCAGTCCCGTCCCCCAGCCATCAGGCACCGATCACCCATTGGCAAAGGGTAGACCAGGGTGGTTGGCAGCAGGGGGCGGGACTGGCTGCAGGCAGCCAGGGAAGATGGCCCTGATCACAGGCCAGGCCTAGGGACCGTACCCATGCACGAATTTCGTGCACCAGGCCTCTAGTATGTGTATATCCAAAGTTTCCCCTTTTATATGGACAATGGTCATATTGGATTACGTCCCACCCTAGTGACCTCAATACTTCTGTAATGATCCTGTTTCCAAGTAATGTCACACCTGAGGCACTGAGGGTTAGGACTTCAACATATGAGTTGACAGCAGGAGGTGGGGATGGGCAGCACAATTTAGCCCATAACTGGAGGCTTTGAAGAAAAGAAAAGCTGAGAGTCTCCCATGGCATGAGCCTGCAATGGTTCAGCACTGGTCCGACATAGCACTGTTCCCATGCACAGGACCATCCTGGCTGTGCTGAAAGCAGGAGGCCGAGGCAATTGCCTAACCTCCACTTAAGAAGGCAGTTTCTTCAGAGATGCTTTTTTCCCACACCACTCTAATGTGCTGGCCTTTCGAGGGAATTGGAAAAGCTGACAGGGTTAATGTGGGTCCCCGTAACACTGCCAGAGACATAGTGTAGCCAGTAGGTTGGTGACTGCAAATACCTTCCATGGGATTAAAAGCCTGCAACCTTTCAAAAGGTAAGTACCTGCTGTGACAGCCAACAGGGAGAACATGTTACTGGAAACACCATCTTGGTGGTGAGCAAGTAGCGGAAGTTTTCCAATGCCCAATTAGCAAAGGCTAAAATTGGGGAGTGGGGGAGGTACATAGAGATTGAAAATTCTGTGCTCAATGGGTAAGGCCTCAGATATTGAGTATAGTGGGTGAACTAAATTCATTCACCACAAATGTTTTGCGTACCTACTGTTTGCAAGGCACTATTCTAGGTGCACATTGGTGAGGAAACCACCAAGATGCTTGTCCCCTTGAAGCTTGCATTCTAGGTGCAGCTTATTACCCTCTGGCACTTAATCATTGGTATCATTTAAATAATAATATTAAGTACCCCATCAAAATCAATATTTCAGATAAAAAAAGGTTATGGCCAATCAAGTATAAGAAACAGTTCAATTCAGAAATATTACAATGGTGATATTTTAGTGGTAGATATATGAGTGATTCTTGTGAGTCCATACTATGAGTGATTTTTGTGATCCTTTACTACTTTTCTGTGCTTTTTACATTTTCTTTAATAGCCATGTATTACTTTTATATTTAAAACAATTCAAGGATAAGGGTGATATCCAAGAGGCTCCTTTTCTAGTCTGAAAAGTCTAGATGAGTTTTATAAAAATGTACTCCTAGCAGGCATAAACTTTGGAGTTAGACAACCCTGATCTCCAGTTCCAGCTCTGTCCCCCTATTAGATGTGTGACTGGGATAGGCCACATTGCTACTCTAATTGGATCACAGTGTCTGATCTATCAAAACGAGGTAACATGTCAACCTTGACATCCTAGAATTGTTAAAAGATAAAACCTAAAATATATAAGCAAGCCTGTATTCTGTACAGTAGGTGTTCAGCGTTTTCTAGATAGAAGTGAGAAAGGCCCACTAAGATGAAGCCCAGAGCCCTCCTGCATTGCTGTGGGAATGGCAAGTGGTACTGCCTTCTTTGGAAAATAGTTTCTCAGTTTTCTAAAAAGTTAAGCATGCACCCAAGACACATTCCAGCCATTTTACTCTTAGAGATTTGTCCAGAAACAATGAAAACTTAGGTCGGTACAAAGACTTGTACACAAATGACCGTAGCAGCTTTATCTATAATAGCCACAAGCTGGAACTAACCTAAATGTTCATCAACATGTGAATGCGTAAACAAACGATGGCATATCCACACAATGGAATAGTACCTAGCCATAAAAAGGATGAACTGTTAACACATGGTACAATATGGATGAATTGAAAAATGATTATACCAAATGAAAGAAACTATGCATAAAATAGTACATACTGTATGAATCTATTTATTTTAAAAAATCAGAAAACAATGCCAACTCATCTAGAGTGACAGGAGGCAATTTATTGATTGCTTTGGGATAGGGTAGGGGATGGGAAGAATGGAAGAATTATTAAGTGTCAGCTGGAAACTTTAGGGGTGATGGATATGTTCACTATTTTGATTGAGGTGGTGGTTTTATGGATGTGCCAGAGCTTATCAAATTGTACATTTTAAATGTGTGCTATTTATTATATGTCCATTTCCTCTCAAAAATGTTTTAAAAATCAATCCCAGTGCTTCCTTCCCAAGAGGAAGGAAAATTCTATCACCTTCCTCAGTCAGTCCTAGGTTCTCATAAAGAGAAGAGTGAATTAGGTGACCAGTGGATTGTGAGAATCCAGACAAGCATTTCCCTATGAGCTATGGGAGGGAATCACCGCAGGGGAAGAGATTTAAATTTCTCAGCGCAGCCAGTCTGAAGTTATTAAATTTTTAAAGAATGGTATGGATTTCTGTCCAGACTACAAGACAAAGCTATAAGACAGGGGGCTACATTTTTTTTGCCTGTCAAGAGCTCATGTAGCAAGCACAGAAATATAAAACGCCTCATCAAAAAATTAATGCCCCAGTATCAGGAGGCTATTGTATCTGGGCAACAAATTTCAGATGATAAAGAGAGATGCAAATGTAAACCATGCAGGTTATTAATTTTTTAGGATGGCAGTGATACTTGTGTCACAGTCAAAGTACAATTTCTGAGTGTGTGTGTGAGTGTTTGTGTTTGTTTTTTTACAGGAAAGCTACAGTGGTTTTGCCAGGATTTACAATGACAAATAATAAATCCTAGGCAGCAGCAAATGATTTGCAGGACCAAACAGAAGGATTAGATTAAATGGATTAATACCCCAACACTCACATCAGGCAGAGGGAATTGGTGCTGAGGGTCTAAAAGATATGATTTTGTTTCAGTCTTGGCTGGGACCAGGAAGTAAGTCCCAGAGCCCTAACATGGAAGCAAGAATTCTACGCTAATTGTTGTTAGACATTTAAAAACATAGAGATATTATTCACTTGTGGGATACTTTGGCATTAATTATGCAAAATCACTATAGATTTTTGTACTTTCAAAATGACTGAAAAAATTAATATGTTTTCTATCATGTTATTAAAGGATAATGGTTTTCTAGGTCGTTTTAGAGTAGATATAGAATGATTGCCCAAAGCCCAGAGTCATGCAGTAAGTCTACTGTCAGCCCGGCCGACATGGTATATGAGAAGCTAGAATCACAGACCTGGAAAGGGACCTTGAAGAATTTCCAATGAGACTGTGGAGGCTGGGGAAGCCCCACCAATCACAGAAACAAGGCTATGGTTTAGCCAAGCCCTATTAGTCCAGTGTTCCCATTGCACAATATTAAAAATTAGGATAGGTTTTTCAGAAAGGGCTATGAGACTATGGGGGAATATAAAACTTAAGAGAGAAGAATTTAGAGAATAAGGCACTGTCTCTGCCTTTCACAGATTTGACCTGCATGCATAAGCCCCAAGAGAAAGGAGAGTAACATTTATTGAGCACCTGCTGTTGACTTGGCACATAGTAGAAGCCTGGATAATTACGTTAACATGTGCTCCCACAGAACATATGCTGTTGTAGAAAAAAAAGTAGGCAAACAACTCTAACACCAGGTCTCAGGGAGAAGTACATAAATGCTAGGAGACAAATGCCAAGGACTCTATCTAGTGAGCATATGACATTTCCCCAGCCTCAGAAGTATGGCGGGCGTTTTTACATCCTTTCTCTGTTTCTCTTCTCCCCTTTTGCCAGGTATCCTGATCACTTCTTTTACTCAGGCTGACCTGGCTTCACGAAACGTTCAATATGTCCACTCCAGTGAGTCCGAGAACCATTCAGATGCCTTCAGCTTTACGCTCTCGGATGGAGTCCATGAGGTAGGTGAGGAACTGGAGTCCCTTAGCATCTGCAGGGCAGCTGGTGCTGTCTGAGCTTCACTTCCCTCTGCTCTCAGCCAAGATCAGGCAGCATCTGACAGCCCCCGGGGGTCTTGTCCAAGAGAATTCATTTTTGGGTTCCTGGTCAGTCCATCATGTGAGGGATGGTGTAAAGGAGAAAGTAGAGGGCACTTACCTTCTACTTGGGTGGGGCTGGGGCCCTGTGTCTCTCTGGCCTTCACATGTCTGCCATTCTAGGTGACCCAGATGTTCCACATTACCATTCGCCCTGTGGATGACTCGCTGCCCGTTGTACAGAATGCGGGGATGCGGGTGCAGGAGGGCGTGAGGAAGACCATCACAGAATTTGAGCTCAAGGCCGTGGATGCAGATACAGAGGTAAGAACGTGCCCCTGGGTTCTCTGGCTGAATGAGAAGGTGATCTGGTGAGTCCAGTGGTTGCTTTGTGACTGAGCATCCCAAGGTAAGGGCAGGGGGGTGAGGTTAGAACAAGTATCCTTGAAGGACTAAAAACCTGAAGAGAACACAGCCCTCTGAAAAAGAGGAAGTGAATACATTTGCATCAAACTGCTTTTAAACCCTTTCTGAAAACCTAAGTATGTTCACCCTCTCCCCTGATTACATGCAACAATCTTTTTAACATGCTGAATTTTTATCATGATTTATAGAAAATTATTCCTTATTAGCATGAACAAGGATTTATGGCACCTATATATCTTTCCCTCTTTTCTTTTTAATTTTCTTTATTGTTGAAAGTATTATAGATGTCCCATTTTTCCCCCATTGATCCCCTCCACCCTGCTCCTGCCCCCTCCCAGGCCTTCACTGCACTATTGTCTATGTCCATGGGTTATGCATATCCTATATAATAAAAAGCTACTCTGCAAATTGACCAAACAGGGGAACAGCTGGTCGCTATGAGTGCACTGACCACCAGGGGGCAGACACACAACACGAGCTGTCCCCTGGTGGTTGGTGTGCTCCCACAGGGGGAGCACTGCTCAGCCAGAAGCCCTGAGCCGGGCTCACGGCTGGCGAGTGCAGTGGAAGTGGCGGGAGCCTCTCCTGCCTCTGTGGCAGTGCTAAGGATGTCCAACTGTCAGCTTAGGCCCGATCCCTGTGGGAGCTAAATTGGGTATAAGCGGTCAGTCAGACATCCCCAAGGGGTCCCAGACTGTGTTGAGGGAACCCCCTGAGTGCACGAATTTCATGCACCGAGTCTCTAGTATGCATATAAATTCTTTGGTTAATCTCTTCCCACCCCTCCTCCGCCAACCCCACTTCCCTCTGAGAATCATGTCTGTTGCATTGATCACATGATTTCACTTATATGTAGAATCTAATGAACTAAAGAAACTGACAAAATAGATCTTTCCCTTTTTTTAATTTTCTTCATTCAGACTTCTCTGGATGACAACTAATTATTACAATTTAGGCATCCTCAGAGAACTAGGCTTTATACAGTAAAACAGAGCCTGTAGACAGAACTCTCATTCTCATGATGCTTTCAGATAAAAGCATGTAACCTTCTGGCACAATTTAGCTCCCATAAGAGTACCACAGCAATTATTAATTAGTTCTATGTGCACTCTACCCTCTGCCAGCGCTCATTCATTCATCTGTTCAGATATGAAGCAGAAGAGCAAGCTATGCAGTCATCTGGGAGCCTCAGTCCCTGGGCAGAAGAACCAAAGTGCAAAGGCCCTGGGGTCAAGTGTGCTTAGAACTTTTGAGTTACAACAAGAGGCCAAGAGGTGGGAGCCTAAACAAGCAGGAGAGGGGAAGAG
>NW_006383007.1:983873-984664 GCF_000327345.1 Myotis davidii
GCCCAGAGAGGAGTCCTGGGACCAGGTTACAACGGGCCTGGCTGGTCCAGGTCAGGCCTTTTCATTTTATTCTACGTTGGTGGGAAATCTTTGGAAAGTCTTGAGCAGGGTTTTCTACCTCTTTATTTTTGCTTCTATGTATCACCTTAGAAGCAGTTACTAGAAATGGGAAATAAACTTCTGTTCTGATGCATATGGGATTCTGGATATAAGAGTTTGGGGAAGTGGGGGGAAATGGATGGAAAAGAAATGAATAATTTTTAAAGGTTTAGTTCCTATCATCCTGGGAGAGGTTAAAGATTCAGGTGGTTTTTTTTTTTACCCCCCCCCCCAAAGGACAAATATAAATGCCTTAGTCTTACAACCGAAGGCATCAGAATATAAATTCAATTATAGTAACCAATATACTTTACCTCCTTAGCTTTATTTTTGATAACCATAAAAAATGCAGTTCTTATTTTATGAATGTCTCTAGGTTTGACTACACTTGACCACCTGTTGGCCATCACTGGCACATCTGGTTTCTCTTAAGAAGTCCCTTCTCCTCTTGCTTTTTGCCTCCTCCACAGGCTGAGTCTGTCACGTTCACCATTGTGCAGCCCCCACGTCATGGCAGCATCGAGCGAACCACCAATGGGCAGCATTTCCAGTTCATCTCCACCTTCACTATGGAGGACGTCTACCAGAACCGAGTCAGCTACAGCCATGATGGCAGCAACTCCCTCAAAGACTGGTTCACCTTCACTGTTGCTGATGGGACGAACCCCTTCTTTATTATTGAGGAAGGAGGG
>NW_006383007.1:984707-987653 GCF_000327345.1 Myotis davidii
GGCATAGCAGAACATGCCAGAGGTTGTCCACAACATGGCATTTCAAGGCCAAGGATAGCCTTGTTTTAGTTCTTGTTCTGTCACTTATCAGTTGGCCTTCAGCAAATCACTTAGCTCCTGTCAGCCTCCTCTTGTCATCTGCAAAATGGATACAATAATAATCATCAGCTTCAAAGAGGTTTCAAAGAGATAATTGATAGTAAGTAGTTAACACTGTTAGCAAATTGTGAGCACTTTCAATAGAAGTTGATAGATATTGTTATTATTCTGTTATTATTTCTCCTTTCCTGTCATTTTGCTTTCATCCTTTTTTTTTTTACTAATTTCATATGGTTCTAGATTGTCTTGCTCTCTTATATGTCCCCTCAGTCAGCCAAAGTTTCTTAGTTTCATGAAGAATAGCAATGGCTGCGAGTGCAGTATCTTCATCCAAAAGACACTGATTTAAATTCTAGCTCTGTCACCAACTGGCTGAGTGACTTTGCAAGTCATTTAACCTTTCTAAGCCTCAGCTTCCCTATCTATAAAATGGGGATGATACCACCTTCGTGATGTACGTAAAGCACTTAGCCCAGTGCCGCACACAAGAACATCCAATCAACTGTGGCTGTCATCATCATCTGTGTCATCATTTTAGGATCAGCAAGTGAAACAGGCAAAGACTTTTGTCGTGAGGTCATGCAGCCATTCAGCTTTATTTCTTTGAGAGAATTGTTCCCTTCTGCTATCCAAGCATCTGGAAGAAACATTAAGACAGCCCCTGCACTACCTTTCCTGCTATTTTTACTCATTCCTTCTTAGCCTGGTGTCCTGCAGTCCCACATCCTCTGCTGGGAATAACTGCAACCCAGATAAAAGGTAGGCGTGGACTCCTACATCACAGGCGTCTGTCTCTGACTCTGCAGAAGCAGTTTGAGTGAGCTATATCGTCACACCCTACCATCCTTCAAGGATTACAGCAGGGTCAGCTCTGTCCTGCACAGTCCCTTTCAGACTTTGGTGACGAATGGGGATGGTTCCTTTGTGGAAGAAAGGTCTTCCTGCACCCTTTAGAGACTGACAGCCTGTGAGAAGGTCATTCTCAGAGGGTGGAAGAGTCAGGATTCCGCTGCCACTGCGGGGTCTGCGACGCATCACCCCCCTGGGAGCTCATCGCTTTTATTCTCCCTCCTGCACTGCAGCTGCTCCCAGTTAGTGTGACCTTCAGAAGAGAAAAAAGATTTCAGGATAAATCAGCAAGAGGGCTACCTCTCCGATAAACATAAAAGGTCACTGCAGGTCTCCAGAGGGACCCTGTTATTTTACAAATGGAAATTGCTTACAAGGAGGGGGGTAGAAGGTTGAAAAGCCAGCATCTGCTGCCCTGCGTGGCAACTACCTTTTCCCCTCGAACAGGGAGGTGCCGCTATGTGTTGTGTGGATCGGTCTAAGGGAGATTGAAATTATAAACCAAAGTTTCTTTTCATTATGTCCACAAATATTTTATTCTTTTTTTATTTAAATTATTTCTTGTTTAAAGTATTACATAAGTCTCCCTTTTCCCCCATTGACACAAATATTTTATTCTTAATTTCTTCTTCCTTTTTCCCCATATGGATAAGCTCACTGAAAAAAAGGGGGGAGGGGGCGAAAAATCTCTTCCCAGAAAACCTCTTTCTACATCTGGCAGAGTTCCACCCGGAGACTTTGACATTAACATTTTAATGATGGTTTTCTTCTGCCTCTCAGGAAAGATTTAACAAGAGTTATTGAAAGGAAAATGTTTTGCTTATTGTTTCACCTCAGGGTAACGTTGAACTTACTACATGCAGAGGTGTGTAAACGTCAGCTTCCATGGCAGGTGAAGTCCCCGCCCTGCACCCCTGGTTTCTCGCTTTCCTTCGTATAGTGCCCTTTAGCAGGCAGTATTCTCCCTAAGTCTCCGGCCAAAGGGTGACAAGTGGTGGAAACCGGCTTAGCTCCCTCTCTGAAGTGTCAACTGATTTCAGGGTTCCAGACCTGACAGTTCAGATGTCTGTGAATGATGAGTTTTTTTGCCCCCCGCCCCCAGATTATCACAGCAGCGCCTCAGCAGTTCCGAGTAGACATCCTCCCAGTGGATGACAGCACTCCGAGAATTGTCACAAACCTGGGGCTCCAGTGGCTGGAGCGTATGGATGGCAAGGTAAGGCCCCACCATCGGCCAGTTCCACATTAACCAGCTTGGTCAGTAGCCTTGAACATGATGATAGATTATGACTAAGAACTCTAGCTGAAATCATGTTTATGCCTCCCTAAGTAAGCTGATATTCCTGAGATTGGAGAGCTTCATGGGTTTGATTCAGATTGTATATAGTTTTATTCAGTTTGTATAAGAACATTGTACATGTTCTTATACAATGGCTCCCAAAATATAGTAGCTCAAACAAAATAGCAGGTATTTGCCCCCTCACATCCAGGGTGGAAGTCCAGGGCTCTGCATGATGATTCAGAGGCACAGGTTCCTTCTCTCTTGCCATTCTGCCTTTACTGCCTTGTAGCCGTTGACTGGAGTTACCCTAATCTCTTCAGTTAGTCATCAGTATTTTAGTCCATGGGAAGAGGAAAATAGAGAAGTAGAGAGCAAGGAATATACAGATATTTTAATCCTCACCTGAAGATATTTTTCCCATTGCTTTTCGGAGAGAGTGGGAGGGAGGGAAGAAGGGAGGGAGGAAGGAAGGGAAGGGGGAGAGAGAGAGAGAGGCGATGTGAGAGAGACACATTGACTGGTTGCCTCCTGCATGTGCCCCAATGGGTGGGGAGTGAACCAGAAACTCAGGTATGTGCCCTTGACCAGGAATCAAACCCAATACCCTTCAGTGTGCGGGGTGTTCCTCTAACCCAGGGGCGGGTAAACTTTTTGACTCGAGGACCACAATGGGTTCTTAAACTGGATCAGAGGGCCGGCACAAAAGAATGGATGGA
>NW_006383007.1:987710-988247 GCF_000327345.1 Myotis davidii
AGGGTATGTTCTTTTTTTTTTTTTTTTTAGTTTTATTCATTTCAAACGGGCCAGATCCGGCCCACGGACCGTAGTTTGCCCATGGCTGCTTTAACCACTTAGCAACACTACCCATGGCAAGGGCAAGGGATATATTTTAAGCAAGTGGAACAGAAATTAAACACATCTCTTGCAGTCATATTATTTTGGCAAGAAATGGGTCACATGGGCTCATCTGTTGCATGGGACGCTGGGAGATAGAGTGTCTAGCTGATTAGTCAGGTGCCCAGCTAAAAGTTTGTTAACTAGAAGAAGGGAAAGATAGATTTGGGGACATATCTGGAATATGCCATTAATGGGAAGGAAGTATTTTTGTGGGTGAATGTCCTCAGAGGAATACTTTAGAAATTTTATTCCCCTTCTCCTAAAGCCCAATTTGGTCATTTTAAGATATGCCATAACCATGTCTAGCATTAAATTCTTGTCCCCACCCAAACACACACAGTTCTTGAGTTGAGTTTGAGAACTGGTTTCTCTCTTTTGCCTGTGGTTTTCCCT
>NW_006383007.1:989031-1000282 GCF_000327345.1 Myotis davidii
AGGTGAGTGCCCCGCCCTGCACCCCTGGTTTCTCGCTTTCCTTCGTATAGTGCCCTTTAGCAGGCAGTATTCTCCCTAAGTCTCCGGCCAAAGGGTGACAAGTGGTGGAAACCGGCTTAGCTCCCTCTCTGAAGTGTCAACTGATTTCAGGGTTCCAGACCTGACAGTTCAGATGTCTGTGAATGATGAGTTTTTTTGCCCCCCGCCCCCAGATTATCACAGCAGCGCCTCAGCAGTTCCGAGTAGACATCCTCCCAGTGGATGACAGCACTCCGAGAATTGTCACAAACCTGGGGCTCCAGTGGCTGGAGCGTATGGATGGCAAGGTAAGGCCCCACCATCGGCCAGTTCCACATTAACCAGCTTGGTCAGTAGCCTTGAACATGATGATAGATTATGACTAAGAACTCTAGCTGAAATCATGTTTATGCCTCCCTAAGTAAGCTGATATTCCTGAGATTGGAGAGCTTCATGGGTTTGATTCAGATTGTATATAGTTTTATTCAGTTTGTATAAGAACATTGTACATGTTCTTATACAATGGCTCCCAAAATATAGTAGCTCAAACAAAATAGCAGGTATTTGCCCCCTCACATCCAGGGTGGAAGTCCAGGGCTCTGCATGATGATTCAGAGGCACAGGTTCCTTCTCTCTTGCCATTCTGCCTTTACTGCCTTGTAGCCGTTGACTGGAGTTACCCTAATCTCTTCAGTTAGTCATCAGTATTTTAGTCCATGGGAAGAGGAAAATAGAGAAGTAGAGAGCAAGGAATATACAGATATTTTAATCCTCACCTGAAGATATTTTTCCCATTGCTTTTCGGAGAGAGTGGGAGGGAGGGAAGAAGGGAGGGAGGAAGGAAGGGAAGGGGGAGAGAGAGAGAGAGGCGATGTGAGAGAGACACATTGACTGGTTGCCTCCTGCATGTGCCCCAATGGGTGGGGAGTGAACCAGAAACTCAGGTATGTGCCCTTGACCAGGAATCAAACCCAATACCCTTCAGTGTGCGGGGTGATCCTCTAACCCAGGGGTGGGTAAACTTTTTGATTCGAGGACCACAATGGGTTCTTAAACTGGACCAGTTATTCATTTCAAACGGGCCAGATCCGGCCCACGGACCGTAGTTTGCCCATGGCTGCTTTAACCACTTAGTAACACTACCCATGGCAAGAGCAAGGGATATATTTTAAGCAAGTGGTACAGAAATTAAACACATCTCTTGCACTCATATTATTTTGGCAAGAAATGGGTCACATGGGCTCATCTGTTGCATGGGACGCTGGGAGATAGAGTGTCTAGCTGATTAGTCAGGTGCCCAGCTAAAAGTTTGTTAACTAGAAGAAGGGAAAGATAGATTTGGGGACATATCTGGAATATGCCATTAATGGGAAGGAAGTATTTTTGTGGGTGAATGTCCTCAGAGGAATACTTTAGAAATTTTATTCCCCTTCTCCTAAAGCCCAATTTGGTCATTTTAAGATATGCCATAACCATGTCTAGCATTAAATTCTTTTCCCCACCCAAACACACACAGTTCTTGAGTTGAGTTTGAGAACTGGTTTCTATCTTTTGCCTGTGGTTTTCCCTCTAAGACGTAGATTTTCTCTTCCCTATGGAGCTGATTAGTTGGTTGTATAGGCATCCCTCAGAGATATTGTGGGTTCAGTTCCAGACCATTGCAATAAAGCGGGCATCTCAGTAAAGAGAGTCATAACCTTTTTTGTTGGTGGAGGGTCTTGCCTTCAGTTTCTGATACACACAGCACCTGAGAAGCACACTAAAACAAGGTATGCTTTTATATGTAGGTGTTATGCTATAGCTTTCCACCAAACTTATCAGAATTTTTAAAATATATCAAACAAAATTAGTATCAATTCTTTTGCCCTATTTCATTTATTTTTTTTCCATATTCAGAACCATCTCACTCTCTTCTAAACCCTCTGCAATTCTACTTCCCACCCCTACCCTACTGTAGGGACTCTTGTCAGAGTCACCAATGACCTCTATGTTGTCAAGTCCAAAGGTCACTTACATGTCCTTACTTTCCTAGAGTTAAAAACATTTAATACTATTGACCATCCCTTTTTTCTCTCAAGCCTTTGCTCTCATTAAATATTTTTTGGTTGAGTTAAGGCCTGGCTGGCGTGGCTCAGTGGTTGAGCATTGACCTAGGAACCAGGAGGTCCTGGTTCGATTCCCGGTCAGGGCACATGCCCGGTCGGGTTGCGGGCTTATAGGAGCATGCTGGAGGCAGCTGATCAATGATTCTCTCTAAATATTTTTTGAGTGAGCTAAAATATAGGCAGTATATCTGGGCAAAATTGGGGTATCATATATATCTTACTCACTTGCAAGCATTGCATTTGACTCCTGTATTTTCAGGAGTGGCCGTCTTTCCTGTGTTGTATCATGCTTTCAAAGTCCCAGCCTTCTTTAAAGGCCAAGCTCAAATTCCACCATCTCAAATCTCTTCTGCCCCAGTTCAGCTGGAATTATCTCTCCCATTCCCAAAAAAGTGCAAAGCACTCTTTTTTTTTTTAATTTCCCGATATAGCTCTTGCCACAGCTACATTGCTTATCAGCCTTTCTTTCCCAATAAAGTGTGAACACATCAAGGGCAGAGGCCGGCTGGCTTTTATCCGTACAGCCTCTTCAATACTGACAGAGTTTTCTGTGCAGTAAATGCACTCAGTCAGTCATTGTTGAGCTGAATTAAATCTGAGTCACTGGGTCTTGTTCTTACTTTATTCCCACAACAGGAATTAAATTTAATGGGTTTCTATTCCAGGCAACCAACTTGATCACCAAGAAAGAACTGCTGACCCTGGACCCGGACACGGAAGACCTGCAACTTGTCTATGAGATCACTACGGGCCCCAGGCATGGCCACGTGGAGAACAAGCTGCAACCTGGCCGAGCTGTCGTGACCTTCACACAGGGTGGGGCCTCAGGGAACTGGGAAATAGGAGGAATCTGTTCTACGACCACTCTCACCCCTAAGTAACCTACATACAAACATACAGATCTTTTAATGTTTAACCATCCAACTTTGGAATTTTACGTCTCTGATTTTTTTTTCCTGTTACTCTGAATTATGCCCCCACTCCCTTTCCCCTCAACCCCCTCCCCCCCAAAAATTCACCTTTACCATGCTTCCTCAGCTCCCAAATTGCTTTAGGTTTTGGCCAGGTTTTCTGGAAGGGATCATGTCAACGCTCGGTTTTCTTTAAAAAGAAACCACAGAAACAGCCCCCGGGCTTTATGAGAGATCCGTGATCCTGTGTGGTTTGCCCTCTAAGGGTTATGGGTATTTTTTAAAGTCTTCAGCAAAGAAATTAAAATCAATGTGAGCAGATTCCTTAACAGAAATGTTTTCCTGCTTTGAATCATATCAAGCAGACCATTTTGTATTTTAGTTTCCCAGACGCCCCTTGGGGTCGTGTAGAATCTAGCTGACTTTTATGGAAGGGCTTCATTGGGAGCAGTTACGAGAAACTGCCTGTTATGACTCATGTGCCGTATTTCCTTTTTCTCTCTGTCCTCAGTCTTCTGTGCTCTCCTAGCCCATGTTACCTGTGCCTTGTGTGGGGGCTGTTTTAATCCAACCTTAGCTCTTCTTAGTAACACATGCCTTCCAAGGAACCTTATTAGAAGGGAGTGGTGTGGATATGAGTATATGCACACAGAGGATGGGGTCGAAGACTTTTCTCTGTCAGCTCTTAGATCTGCTGCTAACATTCCATAGACCTTTATTGAAGTGTCTTTTTGCCAAGGCCTGGAAGTTCTCATTTACAACAGCATAGTGTATTTCCTGTGCATAAATATAGCTTTTTGTCACACGGAGCTACAGGATCTTATTTTTGCATCTGGCGGAAGCAGTAATTTCTAAGACTATTACCCCCTTTTGTTCTCTGGAACACATGTTCTGTCCAGGACCCATTAGAAGAATAGACTGAGTGTGTCAGTGTGCACAGCTATGAGGCTGTTTTTGTAACCCCGGGCTAACGCACTGTATCTTTTTTCTCACAGAGGATGTGAACTTGGGGTTGATTCGTTACGTGTTGCATGAGGAGAAGATCCATGAGATGATGGATAGTTTTCAGTTTCTGGTGAAAGACAGTAAACCCAACGTGGTCAGAGATAATGTCTTCCACATCCAGTGGTCCCTCATCAGCTTTAAGCATACTAGGTACAAGCGTCATTGTGTCTTCATTCTTGAGAAAGGAGTCAGGCAAGCAGAGGATTCTGGGCAAAGCACTCTGTGGGCCAGCTGTAGTCATCTGATAAGGGGGTGGTGATAACAATAATAAAAATAATAATTATACCAAGTATTTCTTGAATACTGTATGTATCAGGCACTGAACTAAGCACTTGACCTACATCACTTTAATACTTTGAATTTATGAGATGAATACTGTTGTTGCCCCTGCAACAACAAAGCAGTAGAGACAGAAAGAGGGTTACTTGCCCAAAGTCACATAGCTACTCGGCAGTAAAACCAGGATATAAGTAACCAGAAGACACTGGCATTGAACTAGCATTCTTCACAACCCAGCGGCAGAATTTCAGAGACGACTATTTTGTGTGTTTGTAGCTACAATGTCAGTGAGAAGGCGGGGTCTGTCAGCGTCACAGTGCAGAGGACTGGGAACCTGAACCAATACGCCATAGTCCTGTGTCACACGGAACAAGGCACTGCCAGCTCCAGCTCCAGGGTCCGCTCCCAGCCTGGGCAGCAGGACTACATGGAGTATGCTGGCCAGGTAAGTGGGCGAGCGGGCCTCTGATTCTTGAACTGCCTGCAAGGACTGTGACGAGGTTGTCGACTATTGTGGCACCTTCCAATTTTCTTTTATTCCCCCCCGCTTCCTTTCCATTGGCAGCTTTCCTCAGTAATTTTCCTATCTTCGGTTCTCACAGTACTTTGTTCTTCATGGTCTGCATAAACTCCATTGACATTCTAACTGCCAAAGCTTAAGTTATGTGTAGCTTCTCATTCTACATTTTGCTTCATTACAAAAAAAAAAAAAAAGTCTCCAAGGCATCATGTTCTACACTCAGCCTTCAGAATTTTAACCTTTTCTCTCCATCTTTACCTGAAGGGAGGGAGTGTGGGGAGACCAGTTGGGAGGCTTTTGGATGGGCTGGGTGAGAGATGATGGGAGCTTAAGCTGCAGTTATAAAGTGAAGGGGGAGAGAAGTGGGTGGATTCAGCTGATGAGGAAGCCATCAATTGAGAGGACTAAGCAGTGGGTTAGATAGTGGGGCAGAAGGGAAAGTGGATGATGATGCCCCTTGCTGGGAGGGGACACATAGAGGAGCAGGTTTGGTGAGGGGGTGATCTTGACTTTGCTTTTGAACATGGTGAGAGTGAGTTGCCTTAGAGCCATCAGTGGACAGCTATATACATTGGTAGGGAGTACAGAGAGGAGTTCTGGGTAGGGAGATAAATTTGTCATCTCTATATAGAGCAGTGGTGGTAATCAGTGTCAGGGTGGAGTGAGAGAAAGAAAAAGGGGAGAATGAAAGCAAAAGAGAAAGGAGGGGACTTAATGGCAGAATGCCCTGTTTTTGTCATCTTTTATGTATGGCACAATGCCTGGCACTTATTAGGTATTGATTAAATGTTTTTTCAAAGTAACTTCATTATTCTTATGTCAACATAAAGTAACAGGAACCATAAAGAGGAGTGGGCTCTCTTTGAGTCATGTCAACAGAACTAAGCTAAGACCACTATGTCAAATTTAAATGAGGCACTAGAAGAGTCTTAACAAAATAATAAAAAGAGCTATATATGCCTATTTTTCAGGGAAAAATAAAAGGAAGTGTGTTCTAGATCTTAAATAGAGATTTGTGGAGTGTTTCATTTAGTTGGGAGTGTTTTGAAATGTGGAGTTTAGTAAAAATCAATTAGCTGATTAGATAGTAATGGCAATTTACTTTTGATGAAAATTATGTGTTTTCAGAGGTTTATGACTATTTTTACACATGTTTCCTTTGTTTTTGTTTACACAAAGTATATTCCAAGCCCATTTCCTACCCTTTCAATTTTGAACAGATCCAGAGCCCTGATTCCATTTGAAGGAATTCTTCCTCTTTTATTTGGGGGTAAAGTAAAACCACCATATATCCCTGTAAGTTTACAATTAAGTGCATATATAATAATTTATCTCCTTTGTACCAGGCTAAATGTACTCACATTATAGGTTTCATTTGCAAAGGATTTAGTCAAATCTAAAGCTAAAATTCAGTCTGGTTTTTTCTCAATGTAACTTTTTCTGAATTCAAACTTCATTATACAGTAAGCTGAGATTCTATGTCAGTTTTAATTGTACAATTATATGATAATGGTAATAGGATAATATCTTGCATTTGTTCAATGTTTTAAAATAAACTGATGTATATAAAGCTTCAAAGCCTGACCCAGCTTGAAACTAAAAAAACAAAAACAAAAATAAAACAAAAAATACAGAACGTCAGCCTAGAACTTCACATTCCAAGTTCAAGAGAATTTCCAGTTAAACTTGCCACAAATGGAAGCAGGACTAAGTAATCAAATGACTCTTGCTCAAGTGAGTTAATAAAACAGGATATGAACAATTACCTACATGTTTTAATACAGTCGCTAAATGGGAGGGGATGTCTTCACCCTCCGTGTCCCTATACAGTAAATCAGTCCAGTTGTACATGAAGAATGGGAAGAGGTAGCCTTGCGTTCCAGGTGATACAGCAGAAAGTTGGGGCTAGAAAAACCAGCTGCTTCATTCGGTGCTCGCTGGACTTGGGCCCTCTTTGCCCATGGCCTTCTGGGGGAGCAGAGCAGGGGAAGCTGAGGCACAGCTTACCTCTTTGTTGTTTCCTTTGTGACAGGTGCAGTTTGATGAGCGAGAGGACACCAAATCCTGCACCATTGTCATCAACGATGATGACGTGTTTGAGAAGGTGGAGAGTTTCACCGTGGAGCTCAGCATGCCAGCATATGCCCTACTAGGGGAGTTCACCCAGGCGAAGGTCATTATCAATGACACTGAGGACGAACCCACATTAGAGTTTGATAAGAAGACCTACCGGGTCAACGAGAGCGCTGGTTTTCTATTTGCACCTATTGAAAGAAAAGGTCTGTTGGCGCCGAAAGTGACAAGGAGCTTTGTAATAGCTAACGTTTATTGAGTCCCATTTACGTGCCAAGTGCTCATGTACCATATTAACTCAGATGTGCAAGTACTTTACATGTATTAACTCATTTAAACCCCCAGCACAGCCCTGATAAAGATCCTACCCAGTGAGTTCTATCAGAAGGCTTCTCTTGGTAGCTCAGGCTGTTAGCACACCCATTTATTCTTTAATGGGACTAAAACACTTTATATTTGGCCTTGCAAATATTCATGTACTCGGGATTCTTAATCAATACCCAATCCACAAAATGTTTAGTAGCCTTGGTCAAAGAGGGAAGTTACAGTTTGTAAAAACTGATTTCCCATCTTAGTTCTTGAAAGATATGTGTTTAAAGATTTCCTTCCATGAGAGTCACACATAGAGCTCTGATGAGAAGTAAACTGTGTAAAAACTAAAGGTCAGTTCTTGAAGGGGATAAAAATCAAATCAAAGATCATATGGATTTATTATTGTGCACCATTGAGACTTTAAAATACATGGGAATTAAATCTTCATTCAAAACCACACAGCAACTATAAGTAACGATATCAGGGGTTTGTTTGTTTGTTTTCTTTGTGATTTTTTTAAAATATATTTTTATTAATTTCAGAGAGGAAGGGAGAGAGAGAGGGGGAGATAGAACCATCAGTGATGAGAGAATCATTGATTGGCTGCCTCCTGCATACCCCCACCAGGGATCAAGGCAACCCAGTCATATGCCCTTGACTGGAATCGAACCCAGGACCCAATAGTCTATAGGCTGATGCTCTATTCACTGAGCCAAACTGACTGGGGCTAATGTCAGGTTTTTTATTGAATCTACTGGCTGGGTGTTAGTGTAACAAACACTGTAAGTATTGCAAATCCTTGGAGGTGCCACTTGGAAAACAAGCAAGTCCCACCGATTGCTCTGGACCAGCAAGTGGGCCAGAATAGGCCGTCACTCAGAGAGGTGGCAGCATTAATAAGTAAAGGCATTTGTACAGAAAGGAGAGTTTTATTTTGTTTTGTCTTTCTTTTTTTAAAACAAGCTTGTTTTTCCCTGGGAGTTTAAGTACAGAAGTTTATTCAGAAAGGCAGTGAGCTGTGCCCGTCGCACTACCTTCAGGACACAATTACTTTGCTACTTAAAGTACCAAATATGTCTCTTATCTTTCCACCCGCTGTGGTCTTAGATGGTGGGTAGTGAGTCTTGTGAATTAACAGAGCACAAAATTCACAGACTAGGAAATCCATTTTAAGTTGTTTGGTGAAGTATCTGGGGTATATTAAATCCTCGAGTGGTTTATTTCATAAGCTCAAAAGAGACTGCAATGCAGGAAGGTTTCATGCCAGACCGTGAACACGAATAGTGGTGGAATATGTCAGAGGGAACCAAGCTCACTAATTTATCAGAGATTTTAGAATTTGAGAAGCACTCATTCAAATGCTTTGGTTTTCTTGCCATTTTGTATTTCAGGGGATGCAAGCAGCATTGTGTCTGTGATTTGCTATACCATCCCTAACTCAGCTATGGGAAGTAGCCTCTACGCTCTAGAATCGGGCTCTGATTTTAAATCTAGAGGGAGGTCTGCTGACAGTCGTGTGATATTCGGGCCTGGTGTCACCATGTCCACCTGTGACGTCATGCTCATTGATGACAGCGAATATGAAGAGGAAGAAGTGTTTGAGATTGCCCTGGCAGGTGCTTCTGACAATGCCCGCATCGGAAGGGTGTCATCAGCCAAGGTGCTCATCAGTGGTCCCAATGATGCCTCCACTGTGTCCCTGGGCAACACGGCTTTCACTGTCAGTGAGGATGCAGGTAACAAAGAGCATCTCTGGGGTTTCATCACCCATATCTTGACCTCTTTCTTGAATGATTTCCTCTCAGGTTTGAGAGTATCCTTAAGACAATTAAGGATATAATTGAGGATAATGCCATTCCTCAGTGACATCACTGTTGGTCAGAGACAGTATATAATGCTAGGCATTACAACCAAGAATGGGAGGTGGTAAAGAATAACTTTTCTTTCTCTGATTACTGATGGAAGGGAGGGATCTGGCTTACAGTCATTGGTTGACCTCTGTGGTTGAGAGGGAAGGCCTGGTGCTAAGCATTTTGGCTTGCAAAGGAGGGGAATGAGATCTGTTGAGAATAGAGGTAAGTGATTTCGTATACTTCTCGCTGCTAAAACAAATACATTCTAAAATGTCAGTGTCTTCACAAGTGGAACTTGCTCATTCATATTACTACAGCCCAAAGCAGTCAGTGGGCTGGCAGATTTTTCCACCCAGGCTCCTTCCCTCTCTTGGCTGCACAGGGGTCCTCCGCATGCTGCTGGCAGACATACTACCAGAGGGGCAGCAGCTGTGAGAAGTATCTACTGATGGGAGCCACTTGACCAAGGTCTTTCACCTCTTTGAAGGTGATATTCTGAGGGACAGTGGGAACTGATCTTCTTGAGTACTTATGGAATGCCAGGTACCGAGCAGCATGCATTTCATGCATTCTCAGTCTTCTGTAGAGAAGATGACATTATAGAGGAGAGCACATGGAGACTCAGAGAGATTAAATAAATCATCAAATATCAAGCAGTTAATATGCCAGAGCTGGATTTAGAACCCAGACCTTTCTACAATGCCGCTTCCTTTGCTATACACCAAATGCTCAGTCATGACTAATGTCATTTCACAACTGACTAGAAAAATGTGACTGATGGGTTTTCATGTAGCTTTGCTCTCACCTTGATTGTCAAAACAGCTAAAAATCTACATGTATATCATTAGGACCCTGTGAAATATGATGTCACAATGGACCAGAAAATGAGTTTCATTCCTAAGATAAGCAATAAGCACATATGGTTTAAGTAATGATGTGTGCACCACTCAGACAAAATGGGGAAATCAAACCAGTTAGGAACATTTAATTAGGAACATTCAGCTTCAGGCCCCATAGAGTCCCATAGCTGGTTCTTCCCTTAATTGACTATTTTCTAGCTCATCCCTGAGGCGCTCGTCTGAATTTCTTCTCCCTATATAGGCTTGAAATGTTTTCCAATGGATCCTTCCCCCTACAGTTCATTGTTCTTCTGTGAACAGTCTCCTTTATGAAGCCACAAAATCATTTTCCCCTAAGGGCTACTTTCCAGCACAACCTGCATGAGTCCCTCCTCTAGGTCTGCTCTTAATCTCAGTGTTGGCAAAAAGAAGGATGGTGATACCTCAGCCTTCCTCAGAGGGAGCACCAAGCGTCGCTGAGGTTAGAGTAGACAGGCCAGTAGGATAAAACTGCTGCTGCTGAGAAAGAGAACATGTTGGGAAAGTACCATTGATTTTCTGGGTCAAAGTTGACCTTGGGAATCTATGAATCTCATTTCAGGAGCAGTGAAGATCCCAGTTATCCGCCATGGGACTGACCTTTCAACCTTCACATCTGTCTGGTGTGCTACGCGTCCCTCGGACCCAGCTTCTGCCACTCCAGGAGTTGACTATGTTCCCAGCTCTAGGAAGGTGGAATTCGGACCAGGTGTCACTGAGCAGGTGAGCATACAGCCGTGAAAGGCTGGATGAGTCTGTTAATGTGATATCTAGTCTGCTCTCCAAACTCTCTGGAGGACACTAAACTCCACTTGCAATATTACTATCTTCCCTTTCTTCAAAAACACAAACATACAATTAAGAGAACAAACTTAGAGGGATCATCTACAAAACTCTCCAAGTGATGTTTTCACCATCTTACATCCAGCACCACGATTTAGGATAGAAACCACATTCGTTTGATCTAAATATCTAGAAACAAAACACCTAAGGGTGTGTAATAAAAAGAGTGTAATTTTATGGATAAAAAGAAACTTCATTTAAGACCACCAAAGAAAGACAAGTTGTTGCCTGTGTCCTAATTTCCCAAAATAAATGGGTATTATGTGTTTGGCATTCTGTAAGGTTTACTTGAATTTTTCTTTTTTTTTAATTAAAAATCATTTTTTTAAATTGAGATGTAATTAATATATAACACTATATTAGTTTCAGGTGTACAATGTAATGATTCAAATTGTGAAATGATTACCACAATAAGGCTAACATCCATCACCACCCATAGTTACAATTTCTTTTT
>NW_006383007.1:1000536-1013647 GCF_000327345.1 Myotis davidii
CCTATGATACACACTGAACAGAAGGGGGCAGACACTCAATGCTGGAGCTGCCCTCTGGTGGTCAGTGTGCTCTCACAGGGGGAATACTGCTTAGCCAGAAGCCAGGCTCACGGCTGGAGAGTGCAGCGACGGTGGTGAGAGCCTCTCTTGCCTCTGTGGCAGCACTAAGGATGTCCAACCATCCCCAGACTGCGAGAGGGCGCAGGCCAGGCTGAGGGACTCCCCAACGAGTGCACGAATTTCATCCACTGCACCTCTAGTATGATAAATGGCCTAACAGTGCTGTAAATACAGTGCTATCTGAGCAGATGGGACTGAACAGTAACTTTGTGTGGAAGAATCATAGAAGATTTCACAAAGGAGTTGATACTTAAGCTGAGCCTTCAGGTGTGATAGTAATTTACCTAATGGATAATAAAAGAAAGCTTTGTCAAATAAACAGATATAATAGGTATAATGGCATAAAGTTTTGAAAGGTGCATATTTGAAAAACAGTGAGATGCTTACTTGTGCTTTGAATCCAGTAGGAGATGAATAAAAGGAAATGAAATGGAAAGATAGGTTGGAGTCAAGTTCTAAGAGTCTTATGTTTTAGCATGAGGAATCGATAAGTAGAGGGAAGCAACAGATTCTTATCAGCACAGGAGTGTGTGATTTTTGTCTTAGGAAACTCATTGTCCTGTAGACGATGTGCAAGAATGAAGAGACAAGTATATGAACTTGTCAGTTGCCACTGAAGACCTAACCTAAGTAACATGAGGATGAAGAAGAAGGGACAGGTGCTTCTTAGGAAGAATTGATGAAACTTAGAATTGCCAGATTCTAGAGTTGGGTGGAGAAGATCAAGGCAAACCTCCCACCTCAAGCAGAAGGACCCTAATCAGCATTCCTATGGTTGACAATAAAGTCCACGATTAAACTCTTACAGTGAATGAAGAGGCACCAAAAAAGGAGCAGGCAGGCCAGCAGAGCAATCTTTAATATTTTTATGTATTTTAAATTATTTATTCACTTATGTATTTTAAAAAATCAAATGAAAAAAATGGTATACTATGAAAATTAAGTCTTCCTTCTCCTGTCTCCCAATCCTCTAGTTCCACTCCCTAGAAACAATCATTTTAACCACTTTTTTGTTTTGTGTAGCCTTTAAGAGAGAAAAGAAATATATGCATATGTCCAAAATGGTATCTTACTTTAATTTATTTTTAATATATATTTTTATTGATTTCAGAGAGGAAGAAAGAGGGAGAGATAGAAACATCAGTGAAGAGAGAGAATCATTGATCAGCTGCCGCCTGCACGCCCCCTGCTGGGAATCAAGCCCACAACCCAGGCATGTGCCCTGACCAGAAATTGAATCTTGACCTCCTGGTTCATAGGTCGACACTCAACCACTGAGCCACACCAGCCAGGCAAAAAATGGTATATTATTTTAGAGCTAGGTTTATTAAGGTTTAATTTACATGAATTAAATTCATCCTTTCTGGTATGCAGTTCTATGAGTTTTGACAAATGGACAGTATTGTGCCCACCACCACAATCAAGATGTTGAACAGCCCTGGCTGGTATGGTTCATTTGGTTGGTCATTGTCTCGTGCACACAAAGGTTTCTAGTTCAATTTCCAGTCAGGGTATATGCCCAGGTTGTGGGCTTGATCACCGTAGGGGGCGTGTAGGAGGCAGCCGATTGATGTTGTGCTCTCACATTAATGTTTTTCTCTCTCTCCCTCTCCCTCTTCATTTCTCTAAAAACTAATAAACTATTTTTTAAAATGTTGAACAGTTCTAACCCTACAAAGTTCTCGCACACCCCTGTTAGTCAACCTCTTACCCATCCTGAGTCCTGGCAACCACTGATCTATTTTCTATCCATAAAGTTATACCATTTCCAGAATGTCTAAATGCAATCCAGTAATATGAGCACCTTGAACCTGGCTCTTTCCATCAGAATACTTACTGTGTTTGAGAGCCATCCATATTGTTGCACATAAGAGTAGTTCACTCTTTCAACTGCTGAATAATCTCCATTGCATGGATGCACCACCATTTGTTTATTCACCCACCTGTTGAATGACATTTAGGCTGTTTCCAGGTTTGGCCAATTATGATCAGAGTGGCTATAACATTTGCGTATAGGTTTTTGTGTGAATATAGGTTTTCATTTCTCTGGAGTAAATACTCAGGAGTGGAGTTGTTGGATCAAATGGTCAGTGTTTAACCTTCTAAGAAACTGCCAGCTTGTTTTCCAAAGCGGTTGTAACTATTTTTTGTTACCACCAGCAGTGTGTGAGAATTCTAGTTGCTCCACATCCACACCAACATTTGGTGCTGTCAGTTTTTATGAAGTGTTTTCATTATTCCAGTAGGTGGGTAGTGAATGAGTGATGACATTGAGATATTTTCAGGTGCTTACTTGCCATCCATATATCTTCTTTGGCAAAGCATTGTAGAAAACTCCCATTTTTTAATTGGGTTGTTTATTGTATTGTTTTAGGCTCTGGGAAAGATTTGTGTTTTGCAAATATTTTATCCAAACTACTGCTTCTTTTTTTGTTCTCAACAATGTCTTTAAAAGAGAAATAGGCTTTTATTTTGAAGCAGTTCCATTTATTGATATTTCTATTACTGATCATGCTTTCAGGGTTGTATCTAAGAAATCTTTGCCTAAACCAAAGTTTCAAAGATTTTTCTCCTATGTTTTCTCCTAGTAGTTTTATAGTTTTAAGTTTTGCAATTAGACTTGTGATTCACAAAATGGTGACTTTAACCATGAACAAGATTATAACAATACTCTATATTGCACGTTACTTCAGAGTTTACAGAGTGATCTGTTAGACATTATCTCATTTGCTCATAATCCAGTGGTTTCACTTTTACTTCTGTTTTGTAGATGAGACTGACTGGGGAAGAAACATTCACCAAGCATAGTATGTGGAGGAACCAGCATACATTCTGGATCTTTTGGCTCCAAACCCATTGTCCTTATACAACACTACAGGGTTCTATTTGTGCAGTAGTAGACTCTGTGGGATTTTTTTCCTCAGTAAAGTTAAAAAAAGAAAGAAAAAGGAAATTCATTTATTCCTTTTATTCTTGAAAAGTCTTCTTATTCTTTTGCATGAAAAGATAGCCAATTTCCCTCTGATAAAGTAGAAAGTGAATGCAAAATCAGAAGTCCTAAAATTTAATGCCAGCCCCACCACTTCCTTGCTCTTTCAGCCTTAAGTTTATTGAGCCCCGTTTTGTTCATCTATAAAACATGTAAATACCCACCTTACAAGATTGTTGTGAAGAATAAATTAGATAAAATTTGTGAAAATACCTACCATAGTATCAGGCACATAGTAGATTTTATTACATGTTAACTTCTTTTCTTCCTGACACACCTATAATTTATACTTGCCAGTGGGACTCCAGTAACACATAAACTTCATTGTACTCTGATCAATACAAGATTCCACTTAGATTATTTTTATCTTTTGTTGATGGGCATTAGGATTGCAAACTTAGAAAATGAATATGTTAAATATATATATATAATTTTTCAGGAAGACTACAATAATATATATTCAGTCCTGAATTTATCCCAAAGAAAGAAATCCCCAAACCTATTTCAGTGACCCATTGTAGTGTTAAAGGTTAAATAAGTTAAGACCACACAGAGAGGAAGTGATGGATCTGTAAAACCCAGATCCACTTTATCCAAGTCCAATCTTATGCTTTTATACCCTACCATGCTCACTTTCCATACAAGTGGAGTCATTGGGTCATAGGCAGTTCCACTTTTAATTTTTTTGAAGAAACTCCTTACTGTTTTCCACAGCAGCTATACCAACCTGCATTCCCACCAACAGAGCACAAGGGTTCCCTTTTCTCCACATCCTTGCCAATACTTGTTTGTTGATTTATTGATGATAGCCATTCTGACAGGTCTGAGGTGATATCTCACTGTGGTTTTAATTTGCATTTCTTTGATGATTAGTGACATTGAGTACCTTTTCATATGTTTATTGGCTATCTGTATGTACTCTTTGGAGAAATGTCTATTCAGATCCTTTGCCCATTTTTTAATTGGATTGGTGTTTTTTGTTTGTTTGTTTTTGGTGTTGAGTTTTATAAGTTCTTTATAAATTTTGGATATCAATCCCTTATCAGATGTATCATTATTGAATATGTTCTCCCTTAACTGAGAATAGAGGGAACATACCTCAACATAATAAAGGCCATATATGACACCCACACCCACAGCCAACATCATACTCAATGGGCAGAAACCACAAATGTTTCCCTTAAGAACAGGAACAAAAGAGGGTTGTCTGTTTTCACCACTCTTTTTTTAAATATATTTTATTGATTTTTCACAGAGAGGAAGGGAGAGAGATAGGAAGTTAGAAACATCGATGAGAGAGAGACATCGATCAGCTGCCTCCTGCACACCTCCTACTGGGGATGTGCCCGCAACCCTGGTACATGCCCTTCACCGGAATCGAACCTGGGACCTTTCAGTCCGCAGGCCGATTCTCTATCCACTGAGCCAAACCGGTTTCGGCTGTTTTCACCACTCTTATTCAATATAGCCACAGAAATCAGACAAGAAGAAGAAATTAAAGGCATCCAAATTGTAAACAATGAAATAAAACTGTCATTATTTGCAGATGACATGATATTGTATATAGAGAACCCTGAATATTTCCCCCCCAAAAATACTAGAATTGATAAATGAATTCAGTAGAGTAGCAGGATACACACTAAATATTCATTAATCAGCTGCATTTTTATGCACCTATAATGAACTATCAGAAAGGGAAACTAAAGAACCTATCTCATTTACAATTGCATAAAAAATACCTAGGAATAAATTTAACTAAGGATGTAAAAGACCTGTTCTTGAAAAATTATATGACAATGAAGAAAGAAATTGAAGAAGATACGAATAGTAGAAGCATATACCATGTTCATGGATAGGAAGAATTAATATCATTATAATGCCTATACTACCCAAAGCAGTCTATAGATTCAATGCAATTCCTATCAAAATACCAATGGCATATTTCTCAGAATTAGAACAAATATTCCAAAAACTAATATGGAACTGCAAAAGATCCCAAATAACCACAGCAATCTTGAGAAAGAAGAACCAAGTTGGAGGAATCACACTACCTGATATCAAACTATACTACAAGGCCATAGTAATCAAAACAGCATGGTACTGGCATAAAAACAGGCATATAGATCAATTAATATTGAGTATAGTATGTTAATATTTAACAAAAGAACATAATATGGGCCAGAGATAATCTAATCAATACATGATGTCAGGAAAATTGGATAGATATGTGCAAAAAAATGAAATTAGACCACCTTTTACACCATATACATTAATCTAAAAGGGATTAAGGCTTAAAAGTAAGAATCAAAACCATAAAAATCCTAGAAAAAAACATAGGCAGTAAAATCTTGGACATTTTTTGTGGCAATATTTTTTCTGATATTTCTCCTGGGGCAAGGGATACCAAAGGAAAAATAAACAAATGGGACTACTATAGAGATTTTTGCACTGCAAAGGAAACCATCAACAAAGTGAAAAGACAACCACTCTAGCTTTTAACTCTCATCTTGACTTGACGCCTGTCAGGCCAGCAAGAAAAATCAATCCAAAGCATTAGATAATCTGCCTTGAGCAGAAAAGCTTTCTTGCTTGTGTTACTTTTAAATTGGCAACAAGCTTCCTTCTTGTCCTCCTGTGCTAGGTCATGTTATTGCCACCTACTCCCTAATAGCACAGACCATTATCCTGGATGACAGAGCCCTAAATGGTAATTGTTCAGAGCCTAATGCTAAAGTTGTTAATTTTCCTTTAGGTGTGGTATTCTGGGTTTTTCTCAATAATAAGTGGTAATTGTTAGGCTTAGTTCAGCTCATGGTTTTGTGTTATTTTGCTGATGCCAGCAGTTCTGAGCAGAGGGAGGTTGGAGGCAAGCAGCTTTCTGCAAGTGGACTTGCGGAATGCTGGTGTGCTCACCCTTTCTGTTTCCTCCTTTCAGGTTTGGCAGGGCACACCCAGGACCCAGCCAGGAACTAAGTGTCTATAGCTATAGGGTCAGCTTCCTGCAGCCCCAAAGACTAATGTGGCATATGACTGGAGGGACTACCTCTTTGTATTTTTTTATTAAGAAATTAATAACCTACAGTCAACAAAATGTTCTTGGAAAGAGATATGTCTTAATACAGAGGATTACCATGGGCACTGTAGGAAGCAAGGATGAAAAAATTGACCGTTTGTATAGAGAAGCCTGGAATTGGGGTCAATATAAACCATATGATAATAATCCCTACCAAAATTTGAGTGTCGCTGTATGCCAGATACTGCATTGAACACCGTGCCCGTACAATCTTGTTAAATTCAATACTCCTGATAATTCTATGAGTTAGATATTAACATTTCCAATTTACATGTTGAAGAAACCCAAGTCTCATAAAACCTAAGTAGATTGCTCTATATCATACAGCTAATAAGTAGCAGAGTTGAGATGGAAATTCAAGCCTGCTTACTCCAAAGCCTTTGCTTTTAGCCACATTTGGCTACTGTCCCTCCCTAAAGTCAAATGAGGCCTTGTGAGTTATGAGAACAGGTAACTCTCCAGCAGTGGTCACAGAGTCGGGGCCCACTGGACATTTCTGCATGTGGATGTGTTTTGTTTGGCCCAAATAGTTTCGACTTGCCTGGAATTTCTTTTTTCCTATTTTAATGGGTTGTTATTTTAAAATTTAGGAGATATGACATAAAAATCCAGATAAGAGGTCTGGCTTTGTTTAAAAATAGGAAGATCTGCCAACAAAAGACTGGAGCGGCAAGTCAACCTCCTTTAAACAAGGCCTGCTCTTCCCTCTTTACCAATGTCCCAAGTCCTCCTTGGTGTCTTCCTGGCCCCAGGACCAGTGTGAGTGGTCATTTATCAGCAGGCTTGCACTGCTGTTTGCCATATTGTAGCCTTAGAAGGGAATTGAACTTTTTGAGTACTCAAGTCTCTATCAAAATTTTTCTTATACATGGCCCATTTTTTTACTTGAATTATTTTTCTGCATTTGAGATGGTGACCATACCCTGAAGCTGGGCAAAAACAGGCGCAAAATTGACTTGTTCTATTTTATTGGAACCACATTCATAGTGGAAGCAATTCCCTGGCCCTGAGAGCAGCAATCAGGCCTTGAAATCTGCTTACCACCTGTGATTGGCCAGCCTAGGGTGGCCCTTCCTGAAGCCCTTCTGCTACGAGGCTGCTGAGAGCTGCCGAGGGCTGTGGCCACCTCCCTATATCTCCCTCTAACGATGTCTCCATCTTTCCTTCTGCTCCCCAGTGCCCAGCATGCAGTTTGCCAAGGACTTGCTCCTAGTGAAGGAGAAGGAGGGTGTTCTGCACGTGCCTATCATTCGGAGTGGAGACCTGAGCTATGAGTCGTCGGTGAGGTGCTATACTCAGAGCCAGTCGGCTAAGGTCACAGAGGACTTTGAAGAGAGAAGAAATACAGACTCTTCACGGATTACGTTTCTGAAAGGGGAGAAAGTAAGTAGATTTGTGGTGACTGAATGATGAGATTCTCTTCGTCCTTGATGCCTTTATTTGTTCACAGTGAAGTAATTTAGGTAAATTCTGAACATTTTAGGATATTTCTTACTAATTGATGATATTTTTTAGTTATATCATACATTCTATGTGGCTATCTTGGTCTCTCACTTAAAACCAAACACATATATCATTGGTTGAGATGGGAAATGTAGGTGATGAGTAATATCTTTGGAATTTATCAGAATCAAATGAACAAGGCTCCTCTTAACTTGAAACATTAGAGACGAAGAGATTCTACATGTAAAGGAGGAATAGACAATACTCTAATACCTTGGCCTCTGTCCTAGGGCAACATACATGCTAATAGAACCAATAGACTAGGACCAGATGAGAAGACATTGAGCAGATGCAAGTCAGTTGAATAGCAATGCACAGTGCATGGGAATCCCTGAAAAATGCCAATCACTAAGTATGGCTGCATCAAACTCGGGGTATGCCAAAAATATATATTGAATGAGACTCACATTTCTCCATTTTTGGATCTCAATTGCAGACGGTTGATTCAATTGTGCCCCTTGATTCAAGGCACAAGCCCTGGTGCCTACCTTATGCCCCCAGGGGATCAAGCCCAAAACTCGGTCTTGTGCCCTGACTGGGAATCAAACCAGTGACCTCCTGGTGCATAGGTCAACACTCACTGAATCACACCTGCAGGCTGTATCTCCTACTTTTTTTTTAAGAGAGAGAGTAGGAGGGAAGGGGAGAGACAGCGAGAGAAGCGCATCGATTGATTGCCTCCTGCACACACCCTGACCAGGGCCTGGGGATGGAGCCTACAACCGGGGTATGTACCCTTGACCAGAATTGAACCCAAGACCCTTAAGTCCTCGGGCTGACGCTCTATCAGCTGAGCCAAACCAGCTAGAGCTGCATCTACTACCTTTTACCCACCTGTTCTCAGCAATAGACAGTGAGGAACCATAGAAATAGCCGACAGTCAACTCCTCACACTACACCACCACTATAATGCTGCAGTGCACATCCTCATACTTATCCACTCACAGATGTAAGATGGAATTTCTTTGGATACATATATAGCAGCCAAATTGCTGTGCCGTAGGGTATGCATGTGCTTAATTTAAAAAAAAGGAATATTGTCAGAATACTTTCCAGAATCTCACCAGCAATACACAAGGATTGTTGTAACCCAACATCCTCTTCAACACTTAGCATTATTCATCTTTTGACTTTTTGCTAATCTAATATGTGTAAAGTTACACCTTGTTTTAATTTGCATTTTTCTAATTAATGGTGGTTTATACACTTGTTAACTTATTGAACTTTCACTTATTGAAATTTATTATTATTTTAATCCTCACTAGAGGATATTTTTTCCATTGATTTCTAGAGAAAGTGGGAGGGAGGAGAGGTAGACACACACACACACACACACACACCGATTGGTTGCCTCCCAACAGACCCCTACCAGGGCTGGAGAACCTGCAACCAAGGTATGTGCCCTTAACAGGGAATTGATGCTGTGACCCTTCAGTCCATGGGGCAATGGTCTAACCATTGAAATAACTGGCCAGGGCAAAAATGTATTATTTTAATCCTCTGTTCCTTATTTTGTTACATTGCTGTCTTTTTCTTACTGATCTGCTATACTTTTTTAAATATTCTAAATATTAATTCCTTACCAGTTAGACATTTTAGATATTATAGATGTACTTTCACTTTCTGTCACTTATCTATTACCTTGAACCATGATGTTCTTAGTTGAACAGAAATCTTTGATTTTGATACAATCTAATGCATCTAATTTTGGTTTTATGATTAGTCCTTTTGAAGTTTAGCATAAGAAGACCTTACCCATACCAGTTCACCCCAAATTATTTTTCTGTTCATATTTAATAACAATAAAAAAGTGATAGCTTTCTTCTTTGGGACTCTCAGTCTATTACATATTTATGATGCAGAAAAGCCTGGTTCAGTTATGTATTTTATAAGAATTTTACTGGTGGCAGGTTGAAGCATGTACTTAAAAATACACACAAATACTACAGATACAATCTTAATCTTTGAGTCTACATGTCTGTATTTGTTTTAAGTTCAAAAAAGAATTCTCTACCTATCCAAGAGACAGTTTGTCATTTAATAAAATTATAAAGAAATATAGTCTAATAGTCTAAATGTTACCCACATGACAACCTATCTATCATCATTCATAAGCACACTTGGGAATCTTCATTTTTCTTGGCTTACTAAGCAATATGTCTTTGGAACTTGTCATTCACTAGAATGTCTTCTTTTAAAGATATCCTGAAGATTCACTACTAAATTCATATTTTCTATAAAAAATTGTTATTGTAAGAAAGATGTGGTAGGGGGCAAAAAGGAACATTCTTCAGGGATTTAAAACCAGGTTAGCAAGCCACATATCATGTTCACAGGCATGCTCTCCTTTCACTTAGTGTAATTAGGAAGTATGAGAATGAAACTTCTCTACACCCACATAGTCTATGCAATATGGTAGTATAGTGGATTTTAAATGGTTCAACTAAAAATAATCCTACTTATCACATGAAGCCACCATTGAGGCTGCTCTGTTTTCCAAAATATTGTGACCTTATCTTACATATCTCAAGGACACAATTCCCAGTAGATAATGATCATTTTGAGAAACACTATTTCTTTGCATCAAACAGGGGTTTCGGTTATATTCTGAGACTCAATCAATACTCAGAAGTTTTCAGATGAGACAACATTTGGCAGCACATTTGAGAATTCTGCAGCACTTAAAGGTGTCCTTAGCCTAACAGGAAGCCTTTCTAAGCTCTTTATAAGACTATTCCATTTTTACAATGGACAAGGAACATTGTTCAGCTCTCCAGGAAGCCTAATCCATTTGTTAAACCCCAACATCAGAAATCTACCTATTATAACATGTACCAGTGTATTGATCAGCCCAGGCAAAGTGTGGAAAAGTGTGCAAATGTTCTGCACATGATCATTAGTGGGTTCTGTGTTTGATCTTCTTTTTCATAACTCATCACCAATAATTCAAATGATTTGGAATGTTCTCATACGAGGCTCCACATATGGGTAAGTCCCACATAGGCATGAACTCCTAGATAACATTCTATTTTAACTAGAATTTGTGTTGACTCTTTGATGCTACAAAGAAGAACGATCATTTTCTAGGAAAATCAAGGAAGTTATTGACATCTCAATACAAATTTGACTATCTTGTTCCCTTGACTCTAGATGAAGAACTGCACTGTCTCCATCCATGATGACTCGATGTTTGAGCCTGAGGAACAGTTCAGGGTCTTCCTCGGCCTTCCCCTTGGGAATCACTGGAGTGGAGCCAGAGTTGGAAAGAATAGCATGGCCACCATCACCATATCCAATGATGAAGATGGTAACCACTACTCTAATGTACACTTGCTGTGCATCACATTTACTAACCATGTCATTATAAGTGTCTTGAAAAATGAAAGGGCTACAAAAATGCCTACTGATGACAGTCCTGCATTATATTTATAACATATTGGCAGCAAATAATCATCGTCTACAAAGCTCCTATAAGTTTACTAGGGCTATAGGTAGTTTTAATCTCATTATTCCCTACCACACTGCCAAGAGAAAGGAATGAGTATGGTTAAAGACTAGGACAGAGACACTAAGACAGGCAGAGAATAAAACTATTTAAATCACTGCAGTTGGAGCAAAATTGGAAATACAATCAGAATGAGTTGAATCCAATGAACTGATTTAAACACTGAAATTAGAAAAGTCTGATTTCTCAGTTTTCTTCCATTAACTTGGCCTACTAACCTAAAAAAACAAATCTTAAATTCTTTGGTCAGGTTGTAGTAAAGAGTGCCCCATACACCAGGGAAAACAAAATCTGTTCCAAATTGAGACATAATTGTTCTATTAAAATTGATATTTTAATGAGTTAATGGATAATAACATTATACATAGTAATATCAATTTTATTTAATATTTATACCACTATTCATCCTCACATATATAAAATCAGGGACTAATTTGGACATTGGGTGAAATAAGAAAAGCCAGCCTGGGAGCTGAATTACTCCTTTACCCAAGGAAACTCAGGTTCTCCCCCTGCAGTGACCCACTCCCAGGCACACAGGGAAGCCAGTGGCCGAAGCTCAGAGGGGTAACAAATTCACAGTGTGTTGCAGTGACACACCTAAGTTTCAAAAACCATTCTTTTTTAAAACTCTGCTGTCTCAAATGAGGCTTATCTTCTACAATTAGAAAGAATTGACTTTCTGAGGGGGGAAATGAACACAGAGACTCTAGAAATGTCTGCAAAATTTTATATGTGAAAAATGGTATACAACTTGTAATTGCTCTGAATTGTTTATCTTATTCTCTCTACCACTACCACTTTGCCCTTCCCCATAAGAACATATCGTAAAAAGGCATAATTTGATATTTTTCTAAAAATTGTCACTAGATCATTAACCGTACCCTAGCAATAACAATAATACTTTAAACCAGAATGTGTTCAGAAGTCTTCCGTTCCTGAATTATCGTTGCAGTCAGTCACTGAAACCACCCATTCTTAACTGAATAACCTGTGAGAAGTTAGGAAAAGCTGAGGGTCGGGGGAGGGGAGAGCTCCCGGAAGGAGGATTCAAAGGACCAGAGATGAGAGATGCATTTGGTAAAATTAAGTTACATATAAATGAGGTAAATTATTAACCTTAGAAATTCATGTATCATCAATGAAAAGGAGTTGATTCATGCAATCAGTTGATACAAATTTATCAGTTGCTTACTGTGGCTCAGTACCTTGATAAAGCATGCACATTTTAAAACATTCTGAGTTGTAATGCCTTGGTGGAAACTTGGACATCGTGCTTCTAAAGTCCTTAAAAATATTTCCCTCACTATCCTGTTTTTAATAAGAAATGAATAAGACATGACTTCTATAAAATCAGAAATGAATTTCTTTTTCCCAAGCGTTGCTTAAATACTGATTGATTTTCATAACAGTAAGGCATTTTGTCTTTGTGCTGTTAACTGTGAAAAATCCTTCTTATCATTAGCAGGCATTTCCATGGGAGTCGGAATCTTTCCTGCTTTTCTAACTTGCTCTTGTTTCCCTGACCATGTTTCTTCAGCCCCCACCATTGAGTTTGAAGAAGCTGCGTACCAAGTCCGGGAACCCTCGGGACCTGACGCCACGGCCATTCTGAACATCAAGGTGATCCGCAAAGGGGATCAGAACAGGACGTCCAAGATCCGCTGTAGCACGCGGGACGGGTCTGCCCAGTCTGGTGTGGATTACTACCCGAAGAGCCGAGTCTTGAAGTTCAGTCCCGGTAACTGAATGCTAATCCCCACATGTGGGTTTTACTGAGTAGAGAACCTAATATCTAATATTTAAGGAAAGGAATGAGCAGAAAAATAAAAGAGGAAAACTCCAATAACATAAAGTATTTTTTAAGCACACACTTGAGATGGAAGGAGTCTTTATAATTTTTAGTTAGTAAAAATGGCAT
>NW_006383007.1:1013692-1016722 GCF_000327345.1 Myotis davidii
TTGGCCTGTGATTTGGTTAATATGAGCACTTGATTTTTAAAAAGTGTACGTGACTGCCATCATTCAACTAACATTGGTGCCAAGCACTGTGCTGCCCTTTAGGCCGGGGTGACTAAAATCCAGAAGGCACACTCTGGTTAATAACTAAAATAGGTTTATCCTAGAAAAAGCAATGGAGACAAGTCAGGGAAGAGAGGAAGATGGGATTGAAGTCACAAACAGCTGTCTCATGTATTAATTTGATGGGAGGAGCGAGACAGGGAAGGAGTTGAATTATATGCTAGGTTTTTTTCACAGAACTTTCTGGAACAGTGTAAGGTGAAAAGGTGACTGTAGACAATGGCATCATTTGTAATGTAGCCAGAAGTGGGCAACAGTGTTAGAAGGTTTTTTCAGAGATGTGTTGGCGAGTGGAGGGAGAAAGTGACTTCCCCAGAAGTGAGTTTGGGGGTTTCTGTGTGTCTCTCTCATGCCCCCGAAGCTTCAAAGGGCTTTCGGCTCTGTCCTTTGTGTGTCTGGTTGGTGTTTGCTGGAAAGGTAGGTGCCCTTCCTCCACACTTGCACAAGGACCTCTTTTCCAAGTACCTTTACTTTTTCATTTTCTACATGAGGCTCTGGGGAAAATACAGATCTTAGAAGTAACTGAGTAGAGAATCATTTTAGGAAAAGGTAGGGGGTTTCTGAGATTCGACCCCCCCCCCCATTTTAAGGCCTACAAACTACATTCTCGACTTGGCAGAGACTGGCCTGGTAGATAGCCTCTGAGCTATTGCTTCTCGGGAGACAGCTTTGAAGGGTGTTGTGTGCAAGCGCTGGCAGCCTCACAGGCGCTCATGCCTAAGTGTAAAGGGGAAAGAAAAATTAAGCAAGAAAACCCCTCATAACCAGGGTGGAGTGCGTTTTGGATCATAGATTTTTATTACTGCCAACTAGTGTCAGGCAGGGGCCATTAATCCTCATATGGTGTAGAATAGTAAATCTGCAATACTGAGCCTCCACCACAGGTGGAATTAGGTCTGTAAAACAGATTCCCTGTTTGAAATGGGGCCAACGTGACCAGCACCACTGCAGTTATAGGAAACCCTTTAAAGGAAAGGGCATACTTAAACATGAAGCCTTGTCTTAGGTCGGTCACCTAACTGGGACCTCTGCTGTCCTTGTGTTCTGTCCTTGCCGAAGGTGTGGATCATATCTTTTTTAAAGTCGAGATCCTGTCCAACGAAGACCGGGAATGGCATGAATCATTCTCCCTAGTCCTTGGCCCAGATGACCCGGTGGAAGCAGTTCTTGGTGAAGTGACCACTGCCACAGTGACGATCCTAGACCAGGAGGCAGCAGGGAGTCTCATACTGCCAGCACCACCCATCGTGAGTGGCTTGACGGGAAGGATTGCTTGTATGTCTTAGTGACTAGTAGATGAGAACTTGAGATAAGTAGGACTCCCAGTGCTATATACTCCTTCATTCCTCTAACACAGTGGTTCTTAACCAGGAGCAATCCTTTCCCCTCCTCCGTAACACCCCCACCCGCCCCAACTACCTCCATGGCACATTTGGCAATCTCTGGTAACAGTAGTTGTTATGACTGTCAGTAGGTGCTAGTAGCATCTAGTGGGTAGAAGCCAGAGATGCTACTAAACATCCTACAATGCACAAGACAGCTCTAATGACAAAGAATTATTTGGCACAAATGTCAAGAGTGCAGAAGATGAGAAATTCTGTTCCAACAAAAGAGGAAGACCAAACCATGCCCATACCTCAGTCTGATAAAACAGAAAGTACAATACAATTGATATTCTCACTTCTTTGGTGGGACTTAAACGAGTAAAAAAAGAAAAAAGTAATGCAATCCCATATCTATTATTCTACCTATTGGCCACACATATGTAGAATTAAGTATCTGTAGAAATGTAGTACCATGATTCCCAGTTTTGGGGTGTAAAGAATGAATGCACTGACTCTACAATCAGGATGAAAATGCCCGGAGGTTGCCAAAGGAATTCTAACCCATAGTAAAGAAGCAGTCAGAGTAAGTCTTCTAACCTCCCCAGACTAGTCTCATACTCGAAGGATCATTTCAAAATTTGTGTCTTGATTGACCATAGAAGAAATACACTACCTTTATTTACTTTTATTTTGCTGATGCACTACTGCATACCATTAACAATTTAAGGCAACTTTAAACTAGTAACTGCCATTCATGATATAGCTTCAGTTACTATATCATGGAAAATATTATATTGGCAGGAAAATAAAAGTATTTTCCACATGAGTGATAGAGCTCTGCTTTATGAATAATGCTAATAAGATAATAAAGCTTCTAGCTGACCAGTAGAAGGATCTTCTCCACCGCCTAAGATCTGCATTATCTTTTAGGGATGCTTTGTAAAGCATTGTAAACTCCTGTTATGTTTTCAAGAATCCCTGGAAATTAAGTGATCTTGTGAATCCTGTAGAGCAGGGTGGGGAACCTATTTTCTGCCAAGGACCATTGGATATTTATAACATAATTTGCTTAATATAATTCACTTAACATAAACTTAGGTTACTATGAATAAAAGCTCCTAGATTTATTGAATTTTGAGTCCTGCCTGCGCTTGCCTTGGCAGCGCGAGACCAAATGATTTCATGGGCCTTCTAGGACCCGCGGGCCAGACATTGCCCACCCCTGCTTTAGAGCCTTAGTACTCTCACCTTCCCGACACCTAACCAGGGCTGAAGCTTTGTTGCTCCTTTGCAGGTTGTCACACTTGTGGACTATGACCATGTGGAAGAGGTTACCAAGGAAGGAGTCAAGAAATCTCCCTCCCCAGGTTACCCGCTGGTCTGTGTCACCCCTTGCGACCCTCATTTCCCCAAGTATGCCATCACGAGGGAGCGCTGCAGTGAGGCTGGCATCAACCAGACATCCGTGCAGTTCAGCTGGGAAGTGGCTGCCCCCACTGATGGCAACGGGGCCCGGTCTCCCTTTGAGACCATCACCGACAACACACCATTCACCAGTGTCAACCACATGGTAGGTCTGGGGTCT
>NW_006383007.1:1016745-1026773 GCF_000327345.1 Myotis davidii
AGAGAAAGAACTGATGTTTCTGTTTGTTCCTCAGACTCTGTCAAGTTCCCTAAGGTCCATGTATGGCATTTGGAATAAAATAAGCAAATGAGTCCTAGCTGGTTTGGCTTAGTGGATAGAGCATTGGCCTATGGACAGAAGGGCAGATGCCTGGGTTGCGGGCTTGATCCCCAGTTGAGGGCATGCAAGAGGCAGCCTATCAATAATTCTCTCATCATTGATGTTTCTATCTCTCTCTCTTCTTCTCTGGAATCAATAAAAATATTTTTTTAAAAAATTAATAATAATGGTGGTTTGAAAAGTGTAAAGAGTCACAATCCCTAAAAAGAGGAGCTTTTTGATCAGGGTAAAGCTGTGGTAGAGGAAACACCAGGCTCTGACTATCAGACTATGTCGTCTCCTTTAAATAGCATGGTAGTGCGAAATGGACTAGTTTCCATGTCACTTACACATCATTGCAGTTTATTAATAAATGGCTGCTTTTTTTATTGGCCTAAACTCTTCTTTTTTTATCCATTGGATATTTATAACATAATTTGCTTAATATAATTCACTTAACATAAACTTAGGTTACTATGAATAAAAGCTCCTAGATTTATTGAATTTTGAGTCCTGCCTGCGCTTGCCTTGGCAGCGCGAGACCAAATGATTTCATGGGCCTTCTAGGACCCGCGGGCCAGACATTGCCCACCCCTGCTTTAGAGCCTTAGTACTCTCACCTTCCCGACACCTAACCAGGGCTGAAGCTTTGTTGCTCCTTTGCAGGTTGTCACACTTGTGGACTATGACCATGTGGAAGAGGTTACCAAGGAAGGAGTCAAGAAATCTCCCTCCCCAGGTTACCCGCTGGTCTGTGTCACCCCTTGCGACCCTCATTTCCCCAAGTATGCCATCACGAGGGAGCGCTGCAGTGAGGCTGGCATCAACCAGACATCCGTGCAGTTCAGCTGGGAAGTGGCTGCCCCCACTGATGGCAACGGGGCCCGGTCTCCCTTTGAGACCATCACCGACAACACACCATTCACCAGTGTCAACCACATGGTAGGTCTGGGGTCTGGGCCTGGGGGGCATGCAAGAGCCAGCCTATCAATAATTCTCTCATCATTGATGTTTCTATCTCTCTCTCTTCTTCTCTGGAATCAATAAAAATATTTTTTTTAAAAATTAATAATAAATAAATAAATAAAATAAGCAAATGAGCAGCTACACATAGTCTTTTTATTCTTATATATAAGGAAGGTAACATGGTGTAGTAGAAAGAACTAAGCTAGTACTCAGACAACCTTTTTACAAATCTTAATTCAGTCTGTTTTTAATTATGTGATGTTGAGAGGTTTGGTATTACTCTTATGTTTGAACAGAATTTCTCATCCTCTACATTCTTGACATTTGTGCCAAATAATTCTTCATCTTTCTGAGTCTCAGTTTCCTGGTCTGCAAAATTGTACCTCTTCCACTTAGCCATTTGACAAGGTCATTGGCAAATCAGATGTAAAAGTGACCTATAAATGGTATAGTAAGTCAAAGGTTCCAGTTAGGTACAATTAAAGATCACTTTTTTTCACATCTCTCTAATTGTTCAACAAGTAAGTCAGTGGTCGGAAAACTGTGGCTTGCAAGCCACGTGCGGCTTTTTGGCCCCTTGAGTGTGGCTCTTCCACAAAATACCGACTTCTGCGCATGGGCCACGAAGTTTCAATCGCACTGTATTTTGTGGAAGAGCCACACTCAAGGGGCCAAAGAGCCGCATGTGGCTCGCGAGCTGCAGTTTGCCAACCACTGAAGTAGTCTATAAACTCTATAAAGACATGGACCAAGAGTTCTACCACATTCGTATTTTTCAAAGTGGCCAGCACATCCATGGCACATAGCAGGGACCAGTTATTAAACAAAAAGATAAAATTCTTACTGAGTGATCATCATTGTACAAAGTCTTGTGGGAAAACATGAAAGCAAGTTCACAGTGCAGTTGCTGTCCTCAGAGAGGAAACCAGACCAACACCCCTGCCACCACCAGAGAACGGTGAACAGAGATGGTTTCCCAGGCCGAGGAAACAGGGGCTACGCATCGCACCAGCCAAGTTCATCTCTTCAGAGAGAGAGCTGGAAGCAGTGGGGTGCAGGCTCAGCCCCATATCTGGCACATAGTAAGCACTCAATGACTTTGTACTGAAATTATGCACTTAATTATCTGGGAAATTAGAAATTTCTTTTAGAATGAATTTCTCTCCATTTCTCCTATTCAAACTACAGTTTGTTCCCACTTTAATAAGTGCATCACTTCAATGGGATACTAGTGGAAGAACTATTAGACATGGATGGGAGGCTTTGGATAAAGTGAGGTGATTGATGCCCAGTGCTTTGGCACAGCTTATTCAGAAAGGCTAGAAGGTTAAGTCATTTGCAACATAACCTAGCTCAAATTTAAAATATATTTTATATGATTAAGAACTTTAAATGGCAAGCCTTTATAGTGTATTGTTTCATAAGTATCTAAGTCTCCATTCAACGAAACCATAAAGGGAGTTTGCTCTGATTTGAGCCAAATATTTCTAACAGGTACCAAGTTCGTAATTTTACTTTATATTTCAGTTTTTCTTCTTGCAACGAATTGGTGACTAATACTTTTACCCCAGTTCCCTTTGCTCTATCTTTATTTCTTCAATTATTTATTTAATATCATTGTATTTTATGCATTTTGGTAAGCTGCCTCAAATCCCTTCTGAACTAAGTCCATGTATAAATAAACAAATAAGGCATTGGCAGCTAATTAAAATTTTTAATGGGAAAATCTTCTTTAATTTTTAATAGGCTTCAGTGAAAATTGTTTTCATGGATAGAATTTATAAGTTTGTATGTTTGCTTTGTGGGAGGTCTATGGCACACAAGACTACCAATTAATTATTTCTGTTGTTTGCTTCTCCATCTGTATGCGCACATAACCTAAGAGTCCTGGTGACCATGCTGCCTCTGCATTGATGAAGTTAAGCACTCTGTGGCTTCTGTATGTCTGGGAGCATGAAAGAATCTGTAGAAAGACCTTCAAAGACCAGTCGGTGTTAGTAGCCAAGTTCCCAGCTTTAAGCTATGTGTGTGGTCGTTAGATGGGGGTTGCAGGAGAGAAAGAATTAGAAAACGAAGAAAACTAAGAACTCCTAAGAAGGAAGCATCTCTCCTCTGTATCCAGGCACCAAGCCTTAAACAAACTTGACTTGGAGGCCAATGACTCTTGCTAGAAGGGCTGAAAACCTGTTGAGAGGTTCTTATGCAGAACCTAAGAGATAAAGAGAACAGTATGGCACTCGGAACCAATCATCTCGGCTCTTGCTCCACATCTGTCTACTTGCTCATTGTCTGACTTACTGAATTAGGCTGTGAGTACTCACCATCTGTCCATAGTGCCTGGCTCCTGGTGGAGAGTCATACTGAAGTGGTGGGTAGGTGGGTGGATGGATGATGAATTGTCTTCACAGATTATCTTGTACCAGGAACTTGTGTCCTATCATCCGGAAGATACAGTTGAAGGAGCTGTGTAAGTAGTGTACACTTGCCTGAGGTGTTTTATTCTTCCCGGTAGGTCCTGGATAGCATTTACTTCAGCCGGAGGTTCCATGTGCGTTGTGTGGCAAAGGCTGTAGACAAAGTGGGCCATGTGGGGACCCCCTTAAGGAGCAACATTGTTACCATTGGGACAGACAGTGCTATCTGCCACACCCCCGTCATGGCTGGGACAGCCAGAGGCTTCCAGGCTCAGTCCTTCATCGCGACCTTGAAGTACCTGGATGTCAAACACAAGGAGCATCCGAACAGGTCAGGCTGGTGGTGCTTTCCACAATGACAGGGCGTAGGGCTCTTCTGTGTGTGTCCTCTAGGCAGGGCGGGTCTAAGAGTGATGCTTCAGCCAAACCGATGTGGTGGTGAGGCATGCTTCAGAAAAACTTTCTGTCCCCTTGCCTATCCTAGCCTCATTTCTCTCCCCTTGACATTTTCACCTGCCAGTCCACCACGGAGAATCACTGCAACTTCCCCAGGGCTTCAAACTCCTTCAGGTGGCGGGCCCCGCTATGCTGCTACTCCTGACTCCAGCCCCCGCCCCCTCCCACGCTGTGTAGTTAGGTCTAGTTGTCCTACTATACTTAGCTCAGAGCATATCTTCTAAGAACTTCTCATCATCTCCTCCAATTTCATTTGGAAAGATCCTCCTTCCAGCTCTTCTGGCACCCATGTGCCTCTTTCCGAGCATCATCACTATTCATTCCCTCTCTGTCCCGATAGTGGATGGTGAGGGCAGGGACCATGAGTGTTTATTTTGTATCCCCTGTGCCTAGGGCAGTGCTTCCCCAGAGGATATATGTGCTTTTATGTTTTCCTGTGCCACCTGATTTTGATGGAAGATGAATACTTTCATTTTTTGCATAGCAAATAAAGAAAAAGAATTTATGTATGTTGTACATATTCATTAAACCTCACAGTGTTTATATGTGCGCCTTTATGAGCAACTGAGTTCAGGGAAAGGGGCTTATTTGCATGGAAAAAAAAACAGATTTGAATATATAGCTAAAAATAGGCAAATCCTTCTTTTGTTCTCACAGAATAAAATTTATCTTTGTTAAAAAGCAATAACAGAAGTACCCAGGGCACTACTGACCAAGAGCCATCCTGTTCATATCCCAGAATTCTAATTCCTCTTATAAATGTGGGTCTTTGCTCTGAGAGATAAGCTGTAAAACTCAAAATGCACCTCAATAAACATTCTGAAAATTTAAACTTGGTACAATGAAAAAAACACACAGCCTATAAGTACAGGTCCACGGTGGTGCAGTCTCAACCAATATTTATTAGGCTTATATTTTATTTAAAATTGTATGCTACGTGCTCTAGAGAAACAAAAGAAGTGAAGGAAATGGTCTGGTCCTCCGAGTGGGGAAGCAGGGAGACATACAAGAAATAGCAGCCAGTATAAGTAAGTTACAGAGTTTCTGGTGGAAAGGCACTCAGAGGCTGAGGGATGTAGATCACAGGAGAGCGTGTTGCCCACTGAGGCCACTGAGGAGACGGAAGGCCTTTCAGCTGGGGAGGCACGGGATGAGGAGTAGGATATTACTACTCCTAAGATATTTTCTTGGATAGAGATATTGGCCTTAGCGTGTAAGAGCTCAATGATGTCTTTTATTTTAAAAATTATTTTTAAAACATATTTTTTTAAAGAAATACGAGTGTTGACCCCACCCAACCCCCACACACTCACTGAGACAGAAGGAAAGCCTACAGCCAGCCGTCAGTCAGCTTTGGCTCATGAGGAAACAAAGCTTCCATTCAAAGCAAAAGAAAGCGTTAAAGTAATTTGTGGTTGTGATGTTATCTTTTCTCGTATTGAACAAAAAAAATCTATAACTCTTGATTGCTATCAGTCCTGAGTCTGAAGGATCTCTTGGGAGAAAAAAACAACCCCACGTGTGCATCAGACCCTCATGTTCAGAGAGAAATCTTACAACATGGGAAGCTTTGGGAAACAAAAAAAATTGGGAAATTCACTGGTGAAGGCAAAAGGGGGTTTGGAGAAAGAAATGTACCCTGTGAACTGCTAATAGCATGCACCTAAACACGTTGTTCTGCCCTTTCCCCCCTTAGAATCCACATTTCGGTGCAGATCCCACACCAGGATGGAATGCTGCCCCTCATCTCCACCATGCCCTTGCACAACCTGCATTTCCTGTTATCCGAGTCCATCTACCGACACCAGCACATCTGCTCCAATCTGGTCACCACCCGCGACCTGAGAGGCATGTCAGGTGAGGGATGCTCTGTGCTGGCTCACCCGCGACTGAGTGGACCCTGCTCTGCATGTTTTCCCAGACCCGTGACACGCATGATTAGTGGATTTCCTTCTTAGCAGGCAACCAAACCTAAGCAGCTCAGACAGGGACATGAATAGGAAAAACCGGGGACTTTGGAATCAAACCGACTTAGATTCACATCCTTAGTCCGCTACCTATACAACTGAACAAAAATAGCTGGACCTCCCCAAGCCATTCTTTTCTTACCTACAGCATGAGGAAACAATTGATACCAGTGAAGGTGAGGATTAAATGCATTAGCATTTTTATTTATTGATTCACTTATTTTTTTATTTAGTTTGCAGTCAATATTATTTTGTATTAGTTCCAGATGTACCGCACAGTGGTTAGCCAATCATATACTTTACAAAGTGTTCTCCCTGATATTTCCAGTACCCACCTGGCACCATGCATAGTTATTACAATATTATTGATTATATTCCCTATGCTGTACTTTACACCCCCATGACTATTTTATAACTGCCAATCTGTACTTCTCAGTGGCAACCACCAATCCATGAGTCTATTTCAGTTTTGTTTGTTCGTTTATTTTGTTCTTTAGATTCTACAAACGAGTGAAATCATATTGCTATTTGTCTTTCTCTGACTGACATAAATGCATTGGCGTTTTTAAAGCGCCACCTATGGTACATTTTTGTTCCTTCCCTTCCCTCTAAGTGAGCATGTTATGATCTGTGCCCATAAATCGCATGATCACAGCCTCTGTAGGAAGCTCACGTGCGGATGTTACCTGTTCTAGGATGGGTTCTCCAGGAGCAGGAGCAGAGGTGGAGTCAGGGGCCAAGATGAACGGGAAGGAGAGGAAGCAGGACTGGACAGAGGGAGAAGTCCAGCTGCAATGCAGCCCGATGAAGCCTGGACTAGCTAGCTCTCCCTGGAGCTTTGGAGAGTGCCCACCAGTCAGACTTGTCCTATTGTCAGCCCCAAGGGACAGACCTTCTGCCCGCCTTGCTCAGTCACTGGATACTGGTGCCCCAGCCAGGGCGTGGCCTCGGGCTGAGTGGCTCTGTGGCTGACACAGACCCTAAGGAGCTGATGGCTGGGGTGGTGCCTCTCCCACGGCAGACATTACTTTACTAAGGATCCAGTCCCTTCCCATTGACTTTAGCAAGTGCTCACTAAATGTGTTCTTCCTGCCTTCACGCTGATGATCCATTTAACAGTGTTTTTGAAGATAGAAAAGCATTCATATGCTCTTTCATATTCATTAAGCATCACTTTGCGTAGTGACGGTCTTCATATAGTAGAAATTAGTTGAGTGTAAATTATTCCCAAGTCACTGAGCTATACATGAAAGCTTAATCGCTCCACATACAGAGCTAGAGAAAGAAACATACTATGTTCATAGGCTGAAAGTTTGCACCTCTTCCTACTCAAATAATTAAATTCAACACGTGTGAATTGAGATCCTAGTCCTCGTGGGGCAGATGGTTGGGTGCTGAAAAAATGCATCGACTTTTGCAGAATACTAGAATTCTTTTAGTACTCTAAAAATCTCAACCCTAATATTCTGAAGTTGTATCTGTGTCTAGCCCTCCATGGCATAAAGGTCTTCCTTCATTTAAAGTAGTTCAGTTGCTTGGCAGCATTTGATCCAATAATTTTTGACTGTGGCAGGGAAGTTTTAGTCAAGCATCATTAGCAAGCTATTTGCTCATTAACATACAATTAAGGTGTTTTTTTTCCCCCAAGAGTTCAGGAACTTTGTGGGGTGGGGAAGGCATAGACATATGTTTGTTGGCTTTTCATAAAAGCTATTTTATAAAAATCAGTCTTAAAAAACTGGTCTTAGAAAAATAATAACTCATCAACAGATTATCCATATAGTAAACCCATTTCTTCAAGGGCTGGTTGTGAAGCACAGAACCCGGCTTGCCGGGTGTGGCAAAGCTTCAATGTGTTTTCTTCTCCAAGATAAGCAGGGCCACCGAGCTGAGGTCTTCATTTACGGAAGCATTTGTTCCCCTTTTCTTCCCAGGTTCCTGCAGCCCCTTAGAGGCGTCTGTGAACCCAGGCACTCTAACCTGTGGCAGCAGGCAGCTAACCAATGCCCATCCACTTGTTGTGTGTGTTAGGAGCCCTGGGTTGCTCTAGTAATAGAGTCTCGAATGGAGGGAGAACTCTATCAGTCTCAGAGGAACGTCTCCCTTCTCTCCACCCAGCTCCTGGGCAGCCAGCAAGGGCAAGTCTGCACACTGGGTTACTGTTTCTTGTCCCCCGTCCCCCACAGAGGCAGGGTTCCTAGATGACAAGGTCTACGACAGCACGGCCATGGGGCCTGGCTATGACCGCCCCTTCCAGTTTGACCCCAGTGTCCGGGAGCACAAGACCATCCAGCTCTACAAACACCTCAACCTGAAGAGCTGTGTCTGGACCTTTGATGCCTATTATGACATGACCGAGTTAATTGACGTCTGTGGGGGGTCCGTAACTGCCGACTTCCAGGTGGGTGCACCGGGAGCTTGTCTGAAGGCTGTGCACTGGGTGCCGTGTGAAACCTGTTTGGTCCTAAAGCGCTTCCATTAACACTTTGCATCCAGTGGCTCCCAGAACGGGGCCAACCAACTAAGGGAGTCTGTACAGTCCCTCAAGTGAGACCTCAGTGGTAGTGCTGCCAGAGGGTCCTCTAAATCTACTAATTGGAAGCGTGGTAGGGAAAATGTTCAACTTAATGTGGAAAAAGCTTACTGTCTGGCACAGTCATTTATATAAAAATCTAATGCTTGCTTTTCGGAGTATATATGTTTTTTTCCTCTGGGTATATTTTGGAAAGCCAAAAAGATTTATATTTTATGGTAGAGTGTTTCCTTCCCCATCTGGGGAAATGAGTCAAAATGACAGGCACGTAGAACACTGTCATCCTAAGACTAAGGGAGAGATAATTTTTTAAAGCACCTTGATTTTATATCTATTCAAAACTGACAACCCTTGTAAATATAGACCCTTTTTAATAGTCATTAAATATTAGTGACAAAAGAAAATTTTATAGCAAGAAGCCACTTGGGGGGGCAGCTATATCGAAGGGACTAGACTAGACTAATGCATCCTCATGGGAAAAATAACTCTAAAGTATGTTCTCAATGAACTGAGAATTACATGTGGTCTTCATTTCAAATCAGGTTTAACCACACTAACAGGGGGAACTTGTAGAGGGACTTAGACTAATCATGTTGGAAAAGTGCCTTTGAATCAAATTTGTTTTGTTTGTGATGCCTCTCATTTTGGTTAACTCATTTTGTGTACACGACTGCCCTCTGCTGAGTAGAATTTTAAGGCATTCTCAGGTTTTCTTTTTATCACTGCAAATCTATACCCTCCATTCACTTTTGAAAATGCAAAACTGAATGATTGGTTCCTCCCAGGCCCCTCAAAAGTTACTATTCTCCATGATTTTACTTTGATTATGTTTCAGGCTATTTTGTTCAGACTATGCTTGAAAATGTCAAAGATAAGGATCTTATATGTCCCACTTCTTAAACCAACATAGAAATAATATATACATAGAAATACTTCATCATTGTCTGTTTTCTTTTTTTTTAATCCTCCCAAGGACATGCTTAGAGAGAGAGGGAAGAAGGGAGAGAGAAAGAGAGAGCAACACATCGATTGGTTGCCTTCCATATGCTCTCCAACTAGGGATCAAACCCACAACCCAGGTATGTGCCCTGACCAGGAATCAAACCAGCAAACTTTCAGTGCACAGGATGATGCTCAACCAACTGAGCCACTCTGGCTGGGCCATTGTCTGTTTCTTTAAAAATAGTTGAAACAGCTGATATATGTTAGAAAGACTATAGAACTTAGAACCAAGCCCTATTCATGTCTTTGTCAAATATCAGTAGGCTTGAATGAGACATAACCTGTCTGAACCTCCTCTGAAATAGTCACTACTAATCTCAATATTAGAAGACATCTTACACATCTGGCACAAAATAGGTATACAATAATAGTTATCAGGGATGTTTTTCTTTTTTAAAATTATTAATTCATATGAAGGTTAAAGGAGAATAAATAGAAACAGAGGAGGAAAAATTAATTTTGCCCATCAACTCAAAATGAATATGGAATTAAGTAGAGTCTTTGGAAAAATTTTGTGCCAAATTTTAAATCCCTGACAACATTGAATATGAAAAAATACTTTAGAAAAATAAAGTTTGATGTCCTAAATAA
>NW_006383007.1:1026864-1033039 GCF_000327345.1 Myotis davidii
CCAAAAAGAAATATAGTGTATTTGGCCAGTGAAAAAAATAAAATTGTTTTAGACTAAATTTCTTTGTTAGAAAAATATATTTATGAAGAAAAATAGAAAACATTTTAAAATGAGTAAACCAACTCCCCACTCATACACACATGTACACAGTTAGCCTCGACGTGAAGCCCTCTGCGCATGTTATCTCTCCATCCAGTTTTTGTTCATTGCATAGTAAAGTGAAAACAGGAATTCCCTTAGGAAGTACGACGTTCTGCCTTTTCAAAGTTATTTCAACACAGCATTGTATGAGATGGCAAATTGTCCACGCATACGCAGCTCTGAGCCGTCGGTAGTTTCCTATAAATGAGCTGCGAGTGCTCACTGAAACACCCAAGTCAGCCACACATTCATCCCCGGGATCCAGACCTGGGCATCTTCCCGAGCGGGGTTAATTCAGGCTCTCCTACGGTCACTGGAAAGCACGGTCAGTGAGGGGCTGCTTGTAGTGACAGTACATCCTGTCTGTGTTCAGCCCTTTAGGAATAACTGTGAAACTAAAGTCTCAGCCGAGGCTTTCAGTGATTGAACAGGGGAAACAAAGCTCCTTCTCGCTCTTTAAGAGTTTTTGTTCAAGTGTCACCTCCTCAGAAAAGCCTTCCCAGATAACCCTACATAAGAAGCACCCTGGCCATTTCCATCTCTTTATTTATGACGTATCTTCCTTACTAGACTGTAGGTTCTGTAAGGGCGGTCATTTAGCTTTTCCACTTTGAGGGCCCAGCTCCTAGCCTGGTACCTCCCACAATCGTGGGCACTTGATTAATAGTGATTGAGTGAGTGACTGATGGAGGGAGTGGAGCTGAGATGTGATGACCGTCCGCCCTTTTATCCCAGGGAAGGAATAACCTCCTGGTGCCACTCCGTTTGCTTGGCAGGTGAGAGACTCTGCACAGTCGTTCCTGACCGTGCACGTGCCTCTCTACGTGTCCTACATCTACGTGACGGCGCCCCGGGGCTGGGCCTCCTTGGAGCACCACACCGAGATGGAGTTTTCCTTCTTCTATGACACTGTTCTCTGGAGAACAGGTACACCCATTGACACCTTCACTGTTCCTACCTTATGCTCCAGCAAGATTCAAAGAAAAAATAAGTACTGACTTTTAATAGTCGCTGCATTCTTCATCCTGTTGTTCTATGTCCAGTCCAAGGAGGGCTGCCTGGAGTCTGGGAAGTGTAGATCTGTGGTTCCTGAAAAAGAAGGAGGTCCGTCCATGTTGATGTTGATGCTGGAGGACCTCCAGGGGTGAGACATTGGGCCCAGGTAGCGAGGGGCCCAGAGTAGAGGATGGCAAGTGACAGATGGGTCCTGGACTGCCCGTTAGGGGCTCCAAGGAGTGTGTGTTCTTTTGGAGCATAATCATGTTCATTCTCTTTTTAGCTAAAAAATGGTGGGATTCACATTTAAGGAGCAAGAGGAATCTTCAAATTAGATACGTGGAAATCGAAAAATATATCAAAAGCAACTTAGCTCACTTTATTTGTCTGGCTTAGAGTTTGTTTGCTCTTTTGTGGCACTCTTAAAAGTTAAAAAAAAAAAAAAAAGACTTTAATCCTACTGTTACTTCAGGGATTTCAATGCTGAATTTTTAAAATGACCTTCACCTCAGGCTTGCCTTGGTGACAGCACCTCAGCTGGGAGCTCACACCTTACTCATGTCTCCCCCACCCGCCTTCTCCCACTGCTACCACATGAATGCCCCTTAAAACTGCATGATCCCCCCTCCATTCACTCCAGTGGGTCTCAGTTATTTTTTGCCTTTTTCCCATTTTCAGTGTGCTAGACTTCAAAAATTACCCCCAATTCATTTCCCTTCCCTCTCCTGCTCTCATTCGCCCTCTGGCCTTCTCAGTGGTAATTTTACTAGATCTGAGGCAGACAGATCTGAGGAGCTTTCTTTACATGGGCCTCATTTCTAGTCATGGAAAGTATAGTCCTTTCTTCTGTTACATGATTTAAGCTCATATCATGTATTTCCATTATATTTCTCATAGGAAAATAACTTCAGGAAGTTTTCATACTTTGGGTTAGTTAAGTCCTTGAGCTTTGGTTTGTTTTCTTTAACATTTTCTCCCCTTCCTTTCGTTATTCGTTAATATTTGGTCAAACTGAACTCCTTGGTGTCATGACTGCAGCTGCACTTGCTGAAGCTACAGCTTACTCGTGCCATGCCATTGTATCTGGCCCTCTAGGCTCACCTTTCATTCTTCATTGGCCTGAGTACTGAGCACAGGCACCAAGACTTTGTTTAGGGTTTTGGTAAGTCCTAAAAGGTGTCCCGGTGGGGAACAGAAAATATACTGTGAAGCAGATGTGTTGTAACCACATCCTGGAGGAAAGCTGATGTAAAACGTTTTAGGAACCCGTTTTTTTCTGAGCTCTGGGCTGGAGGCCCTGCATCTGGGCCAGTGGCACTTACAGGAACTGTGGAAAAGAACAAAGTAGAATGAACTGTCCAGATGTTTAGAGATATTTAATTGGAAAATGTCTCTAAATAGATTCTATGTTTATGTGAATATATAAATTTTTCCTTAAGTTACATTCAAAAACTGTGTATGTCTCCTTAGAGGTGTCACTGGGAAAACTTCCCTGTAAGTTACTGTCTGGGAGGTCTTCTCCACACCCTGACTTGGATGTTTTGTGTATGGTTGCCTGCCTAGGAATCCAGACAGACAGCGTGCTCTCTGCAAGGCTTCAGATACTAAGAATCTATATTCGAGAGGATGGCCGACTCGTCATTGAATTTAAGACCCATGCCAAATTCAGAGGTAATGTCAGGGCTGTTGTTCTCCTCAACTTTATTTTATTTTATTTTATTTAGTTGTGTGGTGTGTTTTTGTTTTTGTTTTAATTTCATTGACTTTTAGAGAGAGGGAGAGAAACATCTATCGGCTGCCTCCTGCACACCCCCTACAGGGCATCGAGCCTGAAACCCCATTTGGGAATTGAACCAGCAACCTTTGAGGGAAGCAGACAATGTCCAACCAACTGAGCCACACTGGTCAGGGCTCTCCTCAACTTTTTATTAAGAAACATTTTTTTTAATATTTTATTGATTTTTTACAGAGAGGAAGGGAGAGAGATAGAGAGTTAGAAACATCGATGAGAGAGAGACATCGATCAGCTGCCTCCTGCACATCCCCCACTGGGGATGTGCCCGCAACCCAGGTACATGCCCTTGACCGGAATCGAACCCGGGACCCTTCAGTCCGCAGGCCGACGCTCTATCCACTGAGCCAAACCGGTTTCGGCTTAAGAAACATTTTGAATATAGAGAAAAGTTTAAAGACCAGAACAATTAAAAGCAAAGTCAGTAGTTGTTAACCTTTTGCTATGTGTGTGTGCACATGCAAACATGCACACACATTTTTTTGTCGCACCATTTGGCAGGCTGCATGTCAGGTTACCCTAAGTACTTCAGCAGCCCTCTCCTGAGAACAAGGACATTCTCCTACACATCACAATAGCATGACTGCTTCCGATAATATCAAGTCCCTGTTCATATTTTCCCATTGTACCCCAAATGCCTTTTCTACTTGTTTTTATATGAGTTTATATTAATTTTATATCTGTTTATATAAAAGGAAGAATCCAATCAAGATTCATGTTACTTTTAATTGTTATGTCTTTTAATATAGTTTCTTTTAATCTAGAATAGTCTCCCTACTTTTGTTTATTCATGACACCATATGACTGCAGTTTTAAAGAATAGAGGTGCCTTGCTGAGTAACATTTACCTTTTTAATCAAATTTATAATTGTATCCCTCCACCAAGGACTTGAGTGATGCTAAATAAGATATTTTTAATCCAAATTTGGTATTTCTATTTATAAACCACTGAGACCTTTCTATGGTTAAGAAACATGTTGATTGGAATTCAATGCTAAGTTTATCCAATGTGGATTATCACATAAGGACCCCTTCTATTATGGATGTACTCATTAGCCCCATTTCCACAAGGCACATTCATCCTATATGATAAAAGGGTAATATGCAAATTGACCCTAACATCAGAACCACTGGGAATGACTGGTCACTATGACAAACACTGACCACCAGAGGGCAGACGCTCAATGCAGGAGATGCCCCCTGGTGTTCAGTGTGCTCCCACAGTGGGGAGCTCTGCTCAGCCACAAGCCAGGCTAATGAATGCCAGCACAGCGGTGATGGTGGGAGCCTCTCCCGACTCCTCAGCAGCACTAAGGATGTCTGAATGCAGCTTAGGCCTGCTCCCTGCTAGCAAGTGGACATCCCCTGAGGACTCCCGGGCTGCCAGAGGGATGTCTGACTGCCAGCTTAGGCCCATTCCCCCGGGGAGCGGGCCTAAGCCAGCAGGTGGACATCACCCGAGGGGTCCAGACTGCGAGAAGGCACAGGCAGGTCTGAGGGACTCCCCACCACACCCCCCCGAGTGCACACATTTTTGTGCACTGGGCCTCTAGTATTGTTATAAATCTCTATGATCATAATGGCCATCACAAGTAGGATGATGGACTGAGGGAAGGTGCTATGCTGTCCCCACCAGTGTAGAATGTATTCTAAGGACAAGAGGGTGAATATTACCTTAGTTGTTTGATTGAAGACTACTAATTCAGTTCTAAGATGTGTAGGACATCTCCGTAAGTACAATAAAGCTCACAAGTAAGCATGTGCTTTCCCTTTAAATAGGACAATTTGTGATGGAGCACCACACCCTGCCAGATGTGAAGTCTTTCATAATGACTCCAGACCACCTGGGAGGAATGGAATTTGACCTGCAGCTACTGTGGAGTGCTCAGACCTTTGATTCTCCTTATCAACTCTGGAGAGCCACAAGCTCTTACAACAGGTGAATACAGGGTAGAGGCACTCACGGGTAGGACTGACATGTTTGCAGATCCTTTCAGGAGCTTGGGAAATAGGGCTTTTCTTCAAAGGCTAGATTTCTTTCTTTTTAAATTCATTGGGGTGACATTGATTAATAAAATTATAGGTTTCAAGGTACATTTCTATGGTACATGATCTGTATGTTGTATTGTGTGCCTGCCACCCAAAGTCAAATCATTTTCTGTCTCCCTTTACCACCCTACCCCCACTCTCCCTCCCTCTGGTAACCACTATACCTATTGTCTGTGTCTATGAGTTTTTGTTTGTTTTTCTTGTTTGTTTATTTGTTGCTTTCAGTTTTATATCCCACATGTGAGTGAAATCATATGGTTCTTGACTTTTTCTGTCTGACTTATTTCGCTTAGCATGATATTATCAAGGCCTATCCACGTCGTTGCAAATGGCAGTGTTTCATTTTTTCTTATGGTTAGCTAAGTAGTATTCCATGGTGGATATGTACTACATTCTTTTTATCCAATCATCTAATTTCTATTTTAAAAGGAGGATGGATAGAAATAACACTGGCTAATAGAGAAGAAAGCAAATGCAGCTCAGATCAGCTTCTGAAAAACAAAATAAAACAAAAATTGGAAGTACTCACCTTATTCTAAGGGTAAGACCAGGCAGAGAGCATACATGACTTTCACTCACATTCCACTGGCTAGAATTTAATTATATGGTTCTCCTGCCTGCAAGGGAAGCTGGGGAATGTGCCAACTAAAACCTTAGTGCAAAAAAGGAATTTCATTCCAATCGCCTCCAGCAGGGACAATTCAGGATCCCTGATTATTAGGTCCACATGTCACTCCTTATGGCATAATGCCCTATAAAATAAATAACAATGTGTATTCCTTCCCACACCCAACATAGAGGTAGAATAGAAATTGGATAGATACAGTAGATTATCTCATTTGTAAAAGAGAAAAATAGGAAAATCAAAATTAAAAGTATTGCCATAAAAAGAATAGTGGGAAACCAGGAGTCTGTCTTAAAAAATATTATCCCCATGTTATAGACTGTGAAAGTAAGGTCTATATTTGCCATGGAGATGTTATTCTAGCTTTATAGTTAAGAAGTGTCAGCCCTGCTGAAACCGGTTTGGCTCAGTGGATAGAGCGTCGGCCTGCGGACCGAAAGGTCCTAGGTTCGATTCCGGTCAAGGTCATGTACCTGGGTTGCGGGCACATCCCCAGATGGGGATGTGCAGGAGGCAGCTGATCGGTGTTTCTCTCTCATTGATGTTTCTAACTCTCTATCCCTCTCCCTTCC
>NW_006383007.1:1033169-1040103 GCF_000327345.1 Myotis davidii
TTTAAAAAAGATTTATTTAATTATAAACTTTCGGTCTTTTGAGAGAGAGGAGGGGGAGAGAGAGAGATTTGTTGTTCCACTTATTTATGCATTCATTGCTTGATCATTGTATGTACCCTAACTGGGGATGGAACCCACAACCTTGTGTTTATTGGGATGATGCTCTAACCAACTTAGCTACCCGGCCAGCCGGGGCCATAAACTTTTGGTCTTGTGTCAGGTATTTTTGTGTGTAATGATTCCTTTGAAATAATTATCATGAGATTATGCATGTAATTTTCCCAATTTATAGCCGAGAAACTGTCCTCTTTAAATCCTCTGCTGACTCCCCACCATCTACTGAAGTCCAACTCTTTAAAGGTACAAGGCCATCCCCTCCCTTCTAGCCTCATCTCAAATCCAGCCTTCTCAACACATTCAGTATCTCACCAAGCCCTAAACCCACAGCCCATCCCTACCCCCTGCCTCTGCAGTTCCCTCTGCCTTTCCCACTTCCTTCCTCTTACAAAACTCCAACTCCTCTGAGCCACAACTCAAATACTGACCCTCTGTGACACCTTCCCTGACTCTCTTTCAGTACTAGAAGCTCCTCCCCCTTGTTCCCACTTTGTTCCAGCTTCTACTATGACCTAGCTCATCCTATATAATAAAGAGGTGAAATTGACCATCACACCCTCGCACAAGATGGCTGCCCCTATGTGATAAAAAGATGGCCGCCACAAGATGGCCTGCAGGGGAGGGCAGTTGGGGACAACCAGGCCTGCAGGGGAGGGCAGTTGGGGGCAATCGGGCCTGCAGGGGAGGAAGGGCAGTTGGGGGGGGGGAGGCCTGCAGGGGAGGGCAGTTAGGGGGGACCAGGCTGGCAGGGGAGGACAGTGAGAGGCAACCAGGCCAGCAGGGGAGGGCAATCAGGCAGTCAGGCAGGCAAGTGGTAGGAGTTAGGCATCAATAAGGTTGGCAGGGGAGTGGGTAAGGGGTAATCAGGTTGGCAGGCAGAAGCAGTTAGGGGCAATCAGGCAGTCAGGCAGGCAAGTGGTTTGGAGTCAGCAGTCCTGGATTATGAGAGGGATGTCCGACTGCCAGTTTAGGCCCGATCCCACAGGCCTATCCCTCCCACCTGCCCTCCTCTGCAGGGCCGATCACCCCCACAGGGATCAGGCCTAAACCAGCAGTCGGAATCCCCCAAGGGGTCCCGGATTGGAGAGGGTGCAGGCTGGGCTGAGTGAATGCCCCCCCCCCCCGGTGCACGAATTTGTGCACCATGCCTCTAGTCCTATATAATAAAAGCCTAATATGCTGTGTCTGGTCAACCGGTCAGCCATCCAACCAATCAAAGCATAATATCCTAGTGATATGCTAAGGTCCCTCAACTGTTTGCTATGATGTGCACTGACCACCAGGGGGCAGACGCTCCGACTGTCAGGTTAGCTTGCTGCTGGGGTCCGACCGATCAGGACTGAGCAAGACAGGCCGGACATGCCCTGGAGCCTTCCCGCGGTCCCTCCCCAGCCCTGATCATGCGCTGGTGGGGTGTTTCAGCCTGACCTGTGCCCTCTCGCAATCCAGGACCCCTCGGTGGATGTTGGAAAGTTGGTTTCTGTCTGATCCCGCAGGCCAGGCCAAGGGACCCCACGGGTGCACAAATTCATGCACAGGGCCTCTCCTCAGGAAAGGAGAGAGATAGAGAGTTAGAAACATCGATAAGAGAGAAACACTGACCAGCCGCCTCCTGCACACTCCCCACCGGGGATGTGCCCGCAACCAAGGCACATGCCCTTGACCGGAATCGAACCCGGGACCCTTCAGTCCGCAGGCCGACGCTCTATCCACTGAGCCAAACCGGTTTCGGCGTCATTTTCCACTAGATTGTGAGCTTCCCAAGGGTAAAAGACATGTTTGCTTTCTCTTGAATCCCCAGAACTGTAGGTTTTAGCATATGTAGGTCCTGAATAAACATCCTATAGGAGTTTCTATTTGCAGTAAGGAGATAAAATATATAGAAAAATTTCAAAGTGAAGAAAAACACCACAAATTCTATGCTCTGTGCACGGTGAGAAACGTTGAAGCCCAAGGCCATGGTTGTCCAGGGAATGGAGAGCCCAAGATAGGCTGGGAGCTGAGCAGGGCTTCCTGGGGGACGTGGGCCAACTGGTGCTCAAGGTTTAGATGTGGGAAATGTCAACTTTTTACAAAAGAGAGGAAAAAAGCTGTATGATTAAAGACCTGCATCTAGGACAGTGTTTGGCATATTGGCAGGGATAGTGAAGAAATTAACTTAAATGGTATTTAAGGATGGGGAAAAGTGGGGCTGTGAGCCCGAGAGAACATGCAATTTATCTGCATTCATTTGTCTAACAAATATTTACTAAGCCTTTGCTATGTGTCAGTGAACAAAATAAATATCCCTGAATGCAGCACTGCGAGTAAGAAGACACAAGAGTAGGAACAACATATAAATATAAGTATTAACATGTTAGAAGGTGGTGAGTGGTGTGGGAAATAAATGGTACAGAGCAGGGTAAGGGGACTCAGGAGAAGGGGATAATGTCATTTAATTAGGATGTTCAGAGTAGGCCTCATAGGAGGTGCATTTGAACAGAGACTTGAAGGAGGGAAGGGGCTTGCTCTGCAGATTATCTAGGGAAGAGGTTTCAGACAAAGTCCCTGAGGTGGCAGCATTTCTGACATGCTCAGAACAGCATGGAGCCCAGAGTAGCTGGAGCAGAGGAGGATCATGGCAATGAAGAAGCAAGGAGATGGGGTAGGGCCCTGTAGGCCAGGGTGTGGACTTTGGCTTTTAGTGTGAACCACTGCAGGGTTTGAGAAAAATCTGGCCTGACTTTTTGAAAGCCAGGGTCAGGCAAGTAGAGTTCTGCCTAATTAGGCGTTTCCATTAATTAAGGGTTGCTATTCACCTTATACATGTCAATTTTCATGCCTTTCAAATATGGTGTACAAAGTTTCATTTTCTGCTGCTCCAGGCTTTACAGGAAGATGCGAAAACTATGGACATACAGACATACAGATTTTCAGGGCAGGGCATGAACGGCCCTAGAAACTAAGCCCTGAAAATTTGCATGGTTTGTCTAAAATCATATGAGCAGCCTGGCTGGTGTGGTTTATGGCTGAGCGTCAACCCAGCCATGAACCACATGGTTTGATTCCTGGTCAGGGGACATGCTCAGTTGCAGGCTCGATCCCCAGTAGGGGGTGTGCAGGAGGCAGCTAATAGATGATGTTTCTATCTCATTGATGTTTCTATCTCTCTATCCCTTCCCCTTCCTTTTTCTGTAAAATCAATAAAATAAAACATTTTAAAAAACAAACATTCAGCCCAAGGTGGTTTTGCTCAGTGACTAGAGCATAGGCCCGAGGACCCAAGGGACTCAGGTTCAATTCCAGTCAAAGACACGTACCTCAGTTTCAGGCTTGATCTCACACCAGTTAGGGCCCATGTGGGAGGCAACCAATCGATGTGTCTCTCTCACATCACTGTTTCCTTATCTCTCCCCGCTCCCACTCTCTCTAAAAAAAGTCAATGGAAAAATTTATTCTGGTGAAAATTTATAAGAATAAATAAGTAAATAAAATCATACAACCAAAGCAGAGGCACAGCCAAGCCCTGGTTAGACTGTCTCCTGTGTTCTACCCAGGCCCATTCCACTAATCTGATCCCAGAATGACCTATAAAAGTTTTATTTATTTATTTATTTAGTTAGTTAGTTATTTCCAAATCTTTGCTATCAGTTTAGTACTAAATAGATATAAAGAATACAAAAGAAATGGTGAAAGAATAAACACGTGGCTGTGAGGACCGTTTGCAGATTGTGCCCAGCAGCCTAAATTAAAATTCACAGGCCTGCATTCTTCTGTGAATAGATGGCAGCCTCCCAAGGCCCTTAAAGAATCTCCCGGAAGCTTCTGGATGTCTGGCTGCCTTCCAGGCAACCTGCCAGGGCTGGACTATTGCTCTATGGCAAGTGTGGGAAATGAAGTAGGCGAGGGTGCAAATGCCCATGCCCTCCATGTTGTGACCTCCAGAATCCTGTGCCCCACCGTAAACAGGGCCATTCCCAATGAGTAGTCTCCTATGAGAAGTGATATTGTTCTCCAACTTCAGAAAGTGATGAGGCTGTAGTTTGGAAGAGGATTGGATGTTAATGAAATGGAGTTCGGGGCTTCCTCTGGAGGGTAGGCATTTGCTACCTCTTCCATGAAAGCAGGAGCCAACATGGTTGTATGTTAATAAATAAAGCTTCTGCAGTTGAGGATGCGTTCATTGAATAGGGTTATCAGTCAACAGGAAACACTAAACAGAAAATGTCCAACAAGTTTAGGGAATCTACAGGAAGTGACCAGTTCTACTTTGTCTTCACCTGAGCCTGTTAGGTTTTTATAAACAGTGTGTCTTTCTAGCTTTCCTCATGAAAAGGACTTGAATAGATTAAAGTAGCTCTATTTAGCAGCTGGCTGATACTCTGAAGATAATGATCAGTGATGACTTCCTGAAAATTGTGTTTGCAGACTCATAAAGCTCTTACCATCTGAAACTATTTCTGGGTGAGCAATCGGTAAATTATTCCCTCTAACCTCAATCTGCTCTGCATGTTTCCAGGAAGGACTACTCAGGGGAGTACACCATCTTCCTGATCCCTTGTACGGTGCAACCCACACAGCCATGGGTTGACCCAGGAGAGAAGCCTTTGGCCTGCACCGCACATGCCCCGGAAAGGTAGGGAAATAGTGTCAATCTTCATTGTTAATGAATTTGCCTACTGGATAACAGTTATTTGTAATCCCAAAACCAATTTGGCGGGAGGTGGGGGTGCTTTCATGGTATTTAAGAACATGCACAGTGGCAAAATGTCGAGTCCCCTGACACCCATTCCCAGCTCAGGCTGAGCAAGGCAGTGGTCCGCTGTCATGTTTCAGCTCCCATACTGCAAACAGGTGTCCTTGTCACAGTTTGTTTAGTGCCATGTTTGAATTTTTGTCCTTTTCATGGGTGATTTCCTTGTTTAAAATGTCTCCCGCCCGGCTGGCATGGCTCAGTGGTTGAGCGTTGCCCTATGAACCAGAAGGCCGCAGTTCGATTCCCAGTCAGGGCACATGCTTGGTTGTGGGCTCTATCCCCAGTAGGGGGTGTGCAGGAGGCAGCCGATCAATGATTCTCTCTCATCATTGATGTTTCTCTCTCTCCCTTCCTCTCTGAAATCAATAAAAATATATTTTTTTAAAAAAACAACAACACTTACATTGGCTCTCAAGTAGAGTGCAGAAGGGCCGTCTGGTGTTCCTAAGTGCAAGAAGGCTGTGATGTGCCTCGGGGATGTCAGGTGTGACTTTCAGTGCTGGTGCTGTGAGTTCTATGTCAGTGAATCGCCAGTATGTACTAAGATGTCTTTAAGCAGAAACACGCATAAGACAAGTCAGCTGTTAATCAGTTGATGACTATGTTGGGCCCAAGGTTGCAGGAACTCTGTCCTGTATTCCCCCCAGGAGCAGGGTCAGTGTTCACTAACTCAGTGTTCACTGTGACTTTACAGACCATTATTACCACAAATAAAGAGAATAAACTATGCATCAGCCCACCTCAGACCTAAGACTGAGTCATATCTATGTTCATTCATTCAACCAGTACTTACTCAGCTCTTATTATGTGCTTCACTCTGGCCTGGACTTGAACATTCTAGCAGGGATTAAAGGAATCTCTGCTCTCAGGCAGTTTATCACCCAATGCCCCCTTTCTAAGAGCGGAGCAAAGTAAATTAGAAACATTTCCAAGAAAAGATGCTGAGGACAGAATTTGACATTATTACTAAGAGGAGACAATTTGGAATGGTTTTCAAATTAAGAGACTGAGCTGGCCATTGGATTTGGTGATGTGGAAGTCATTGATGACAAAGGGCAGGTTTGGTGGACTTAGGGAAATAAGGCCTGATTGGAGTGGGTTCAAGGGAGAGGCAACAACGTGGGGACAACGGGGAAAAACAGTGAGTAAAGGACAGCAGAGGATAGAGGCAGTAGCTAGAAACATGAGGTGTCAATGGAGGTTTTATTTGTGTTTTAGGTTGAAAAGTATTTCAGGATGTTTGTATGTTGGTAAGAATAACCCTATCGATCTGTGATGGGGAATTTGATGGTGCTGTGAGAGGGGGAAATCTGCAGAGCCAGGTCCTGGAGTAAGGCAGGGGCAGAACCAGGACAGGGCTGGCCTTCACTAGAACCAGAAAGAGGAAGGCAGGCAGCCCGAGGAGACAGGAGGAGGGGGATTCGTGGATTGGGAAGATAAGGAGGACAAAGTACATATTTGAATAGATCTATTTTCTCCATGAGGTGCTCTGAGGTTTGGGGAGAGAGGAGGAAGTATTTTCTCATATGATCCTCTTACTGACTTTTTTTTTCTCCACCTTGCTTTGTTGTAAGAATAGAGTATATAATATATAAAATGTACAAAATATATGTTAATTGTTTATGTTATCAGTAAGACTTCCAGTCAACAGTATGCTATTAGTAAAGTTTCGGGGTAGTCAAAAGTTATACGCACATTTTCGACTGGGCAGGTGTTAGCACCACTCCCCACATTGTTCAAGGTCAATTATACATACACTTGTAACACCTTACCACAGTTAAGATAGTAAACATACCTATTTCCTCCAAAAGTTTCTTTATACTTCTTTGTAATCCTTCCCTCCCATCCCACCCTAACTGGTGGAGCTGACCAGCAGACCCTGAGCGAGGGATGAATGAATTACTCCCACTCAATGTTTGCTGTGAAAGAGAGGGCTAAGGGACTACCTGGCTAAAGGAACCAGGCAGCCTCGTTTGCCTGACTCATTAGGCTTTTATTGTAGCAGCAGTTTTAGATAAAGTTTATCTTTTAGATACAATCAGTAGGGTAAGTAATTTTGGGAGGACACATGTATTTGTAAGG
>NW_006383007.1:1040471-1057673 GCF_000327345.1 Myotis davidii
TCTGTTGATGTGCATTTGGGTTGTTTCCAAGTTGTGGCAATGATAAATAAAGCTGCAATGGATATTTATGTATATGCCTTTATATGGACATATGCTTTTTATTTTCTTGTGTAAATACCTCGGAATGAAATGGCTGGATCATGAATGTTTAACTTTTTAAGGAACTGCCACACTTTTTCCAAAGTGTTTGCAAATATGTAACAATGTGTGTACATGTCCCTCATGGGGTGTGTCAGAGTTCTAGTTCCCCTGCACCCTGGTGAAAGTGGTCAGGGAGGTCTTGGTGTGGTTTCAGGATTAGTGAGGGTGTGTAGAAGAGGAGAGCAGGAAAGATAGGAGGTGCTAGTTAGAGAAGTGAGGAGTTTGAAAATGAGATTTCGGAGGTGGTGCATAGTAGGACTGTGAAGCATGGGTGTCTTTAAAGAACAAGCTCTTTGGAGGTGAGGATGTCAGGAACTGGGAGGCTGGGATGTTAGATGTTCATCCATTTGGAAACTGAAATCACCAGGAGCGATGCTAGAGAGCACATAGTCAGCCAAATGTGGGCGGGAAGGTGACCAGGAAAGCGGTAGTTGGCTGCAATAAAGGGCAAACGTGACAAATGCTGGGGAATCTTATTCATACATTAAAGTTTTTAAATTGTGAAATGTTTTAGATACTCAGAACACCATATATAGAACATGTATAAAACCTCAAGACATAGAACATTACCTGATGTGAATTGCAGCTGCAACGAATTGAATATCCCCTGGGCTGTAATACAGATGATAAAATGAATGATACTAACTACCAGTGACATTAATGACCATGTGTGGAGTATGGAGTGTGGACTAGGTGGTGGGCCTGCACTAAGCTCTTCACTTAATTCTCACTACAGTGATTCCCCCACAAGATTGACACTGCTTTTTCCATTGTAGTAACAAATGGAGTCAAAGAAAAAAAAGAAATAGAGCATTAGCAGTACCTTTTAAATACCCTCAGTGCCCCTTCCAATTGCGCTCCCTCCCCCTCCCCCTAAGGTAACTGCTAGCCTGAGGCTGTATTTATCTTCCCTTGTTTTCATGGTTCACCTCATATTTACTTTTATGTGGTTTTTCCTGATGTGTGTGTGGGTTTTTTTAAACTCTATATAAAAATTTCAGCCCTGGCTAATGTGGCTCAGTTGGTTGGAGCATCTTCAGCACATACCCAGGTTGTGGGTTCTATCTCTAGTCGGGGCATATGCAGGAGGCAACTGATGGATGTTTCTCACATCGACATGTTTTTTTCTCTTTCTCTCTCTCTCAAAATATATATAAATAAATAACTAATAAAAAAATAAATAACTTCAGACCGCATGGATTCTCTTTGCAGCTTTTTGTTTGTTTGTTTGGCTCAGTGAATCATATGTTGATTCATAAGTGAATCTACATTTGTGTCGGTTCATGTAGCTGTGGTTAGGTTTTCATTGTGTTAAGGTATTCATTGCAGGAATATCCCATAACTTGTTTACCACTTTATTTGGCTTGTAATTCCAGATTCTCTCTATTACAAAGGATATGATATGTGTCTTTTAGTGTATATGTGAAAGAACTCTTTCTCCCGGGTAGGTGCTGGACTTTGTGTGTGTGTAAAACAAGACAGGAACACTGGTGTGAAAATGGCAAAAGGCGCAGAAAGACACCAGCCTGTCTGCAGGCTCAGCACCGTGCGGGTGAGGGAGGCTGCGGGGGAGGGTGCTGTTGAGTATACTGGGGCTTCGGGGTTGGAAATCCTTCCCCATTATTCCCAGAGTGACTTTCTCCTTGGGCTTCACCTTGCTGTTGATCATCTCTATGGCTCTATGTGGATGCAATAGAGGTATAACACAAAAACAATCAAGACAGACTCAGGGAACTCAGACTTCACTCAAAAGAATTGTGTTTCATATTATGCCTAATTTTGTGAGCTCTGTCAAACATTCTAACCTTATAAATCATCGTCATCATCACCATCGCGAGTCCATTGTTCCTTCTGTTGAATCAATTAAGATTTATTGAGTGTCCTATGTCCCTGGCACTATGTGGATTCTGGTAATGCCACTATTAACAAGAAAAAATGGTTTCCCTGAGTCAGATATATGAGCTCTTAGTGCAACTAATGGTTATAACAAAGCTTTTGAAGTAGGGGCAGCCCTGGCTTGTGTGGGTGTCTCCTACACCCCAAGTTCCTTCTCCAACCCTTTCAAATCTACCCACTGGAGCACCTTTGATAAAAGTAAGGAGTAGTCAGATGGGCTCTATTGGAAGAGTAAAGCGTTAAAATCATCACACATGCGCTACTCTGTAACAAATATGTGAATCTGGAGCTTGGCTAGCATTGAAGATACAATGGTGAGCAAATAGGTTTGGGCCATGAAGGAGATTTCAGTCAGATAGTGACACATTTCACCAAAATATTAAACCATGATCAGTACTATGAAAGAAAATGAATCAAGTTCCTCTCCTTTACACACCTCTTCATTCAGTAAATATTTAGCACCTGCAGCAAAGCACTGTTCCCAATCCCGACAAGGGTGGGGAGGGGAGGACAGCTCCAGTGACCTTTGCAAAGTTGACCTGCTTTCAAGGAGCTCTTGTTTCTTCTCCCACTTTTAGATTCCTGATACCCATTGCATTCCAGCAGACCAACCGCCCTGTGCCCGTGGTGTATTCTCTCAATACTGAATTTCAGCTCTGCAATAATGAGAAGGTGTTTCTGATGGATCCCAACACATCTGATATGTCACTGGCAGAAATGGATTACAAAGGAGCCTTCTCAAAAGGTGAGTTGTTCCCTTCGCCTGCACAAAGAGACCGTGGCTGAATGCGAGAAGTTTTCAAGTAAACCCCTGGACCAGCATCTCTGCTCATCAGCTTTCTGTCAGCTTGCCAGTGAAGATTCCCTCAGGGTGGATGCCTGTGCAGCCAGCATGTAGTCAAAGGAACAGACCCGTGTTCTTCCTTCATGTCATCCTATATAATAAAAGGCTAATATGCAAATTGTCCCCTTGACCAGGAGTTCAACTGGGAGTGGCTGGGCCAGCTGGCCAACAGCCTGTGGCCCCTCCCCCCTTCCAGCCCTGCTCCCGATCGGCCTCGGCTGGACCCCACCCGTGCATGAATTCATCCACCAGGCCTCTAGTTTCACAATAAGATCACACACTTGGCAGTATAGTCATTGGCAGTGTGGCACTGTGGGAAAGCACTGGTCTGAGTGGCAAGAAGACTGGAGTTTCCAACCAGATTCTAACACACTGACTCTGGGCAAGTTGCTTTATCTCTCAGTTCCTCAGAGAGATTGCAGTGTGACCCCCACTGCCTGCCAGCCTCAAAGATATGCCGAACATATATGTGCTTTCCATCATGCTTTCTCTGCTTGTAATGGTTCCTCTGCCCCCTCCTTGGCCCACACATGGTTCCCTTGACTTTTCAAAAGGCTAGCTCTCTCTCTTCCTTCAGGTCTTTACTTACATGTTGATCTTCTCAATAAGCCTTTCCCTGACGACACTGGACAGTCTAACAGAGACCTTCATAGTTTGCGCTTTCACAGAACACTCTTCAGTTTTTATAGTGCTTGTCACATTTTTAATATTTTATAATATATACTAGAGGCTCAGTGCACAAAATTCGTGCATGGGGAGGGGGGTCCCCTCAGACCAGCCTGCACCCTCTCCAATCTGGGACCCCTTGGGGGATTTCCTACTGCCAGCAGTTGGACATCCCTCTCACAATCCTGGACTGCTGGCTCCTAATTACTCACCTGCCTGGTCGCCCCTAACTGCCCTTCCCTGCCAGCCTGATCCCCCCTCACTACCTCTGCATGCCAGCCTGATCACCCCTAACTGATCGTCCCCCTGCTGGCCTGATCGCCCCCAACTACCCGCCTCTGCCAGCCTGGTTGCCCCTAACTGCCTCCCTTGCCAGCCTGGTCACCCCCAACTGCCCCCCCTGCTGGCCTGGTCCCTCCAAAATGCACCCCCCTGCCAGCCTGGTCACCCCACACAGCCTGCTTGTTCAGTCATTTGGTTGTCCCTCACTAACCACCCTGCTGGCCTGGTCATAGGCAGCCATCTTGTGAGGGCATGAGGGTCATTTTGCACATTACTTCTTTATTATATAGGATTATTTCCGTATTTGTTGCCTATCTCTACCAGTAGATTGTAAGTTACTTGAGAACAGAGATTGCGATCAAATTTGCACAACTTACCGCCAGTGCCTGGGTGCCCAATAAATATTTGTTGAATGAATAAATTAATTAAACAAAGATCTGCCTTTCCTCTCTCAATTACCTCTTCTGCCTTTTTCTTTTAATCTTCTCATATCTGAGTTTTTCTCTCATCCTAAAAACACATTCAAGTCCTGCCCTTAACAGGAAAAAAAAAATTCTCAACCTTACCTCCACTTCAAACCTTCTTTTCTTTTCTTTGAGGAACTTCCTCAGGGAGCAGTGAGCATACACTATCTCCATGGCCTTTCTTCACAGTCAGTGCTCCGGCCACCCATTGCAGGCTGGGTTTGTCCCACCAACGCTCAGAACTCTCTCTTGTCGATGACACTAAGTCCATGGATTTTGACACATTTTTTTTCTATTTGGCTTCCTTTTCACCACCTCACCTGACACGGTCTTGCCTCTCTAACCACTTCTCACTCTCCTTCCCTGGGACTCTGTTCTCTGCCCTGTGTGTGTTGTTGTCCCCATGTTCTTTGCTTGGCTCCTTCTGTTCTCCCTTCAGTGCTACCTCTGGCCATCCCCATGGCTTGTCCCATCTGTTTACTCTGAACCTGCTAGAGTCCTACTACTCCACAGCCATTCCACAAAAGGTGACCTCATTCCTGATCTCACCTGAGCTTCATTCCTCATTTCCATGTGCAGTCTGGAACCACCAAGCCTCTCCAGTGGCTGTCTTTCAGACACCTAGTGATGGCTAGAGCTGGACTTACCTCCCTCCAAACATGCTTCTCCCCTATCCACTGCCCCGCTGACCGCATGCCCTAGGTGCCCCAGGAAACAACCTCAGGGTTATCCTTCTCTTCTTCACCTCCCCATCCCATCCATCATTGAAATGAATGGAATCCAACTCCAAGACATTGCTTGAATCCACCCCCTTGCCTCTCAGCTATAGTTTAGCTATCACTAGAGCATTAAAATAGCCCTTATCTGATCTCTGTGACTCAAGTCTCTTAGGTCCCTCCCTTCTGTTTTCTGAAGCCCAGGTGTGTTGACATTATGCCCAGGCTTAAAACCTCCCAGTGTTCCTTGTTACTTACATACTTAAGCCCAGAATCCTCAGCACCATGAGTCTATCTTCACAGGAGTCTCTCCTGCTGGAGCTTCTATTCGTCCTCCAATCCAATCACACTGACCTACCACAGAGCAAATGCTCTGGACAAGCATTTGGAGGCAGATGGATTTGTGCTCAACTCCTGTGTCTCATGGCACAGACAGGAAAACTTGGAAGAGTTCTTTTAAACAGGGGTAATAATTGAACCTATCTCTTTGGGCTCATGGAAGGATTTAAATAAGACAGTGTAGCTGAAGAACTTGTTGCCACATCAGGCACTAAGTGCCTGGGACTCATACCCTTCCAGCATTCAGTATTTTGTACTGGAGTTTCTTTCCCCTAGAATGCTCTCCCTGCATCTTCCTTCCATCTCAAATGCTCTATCTGACAAACACCTACTCATGTTTCAGGATTATGCTCAAATATCGTCTCCTTGTTATAACTTTACATGCCTCTCCCCAGGCAGATTTCTTTGCTCAGCGACATGCTTATTTAACATCATGTACCTTCCTCTATTGTGGTTGACAACAGCATAGAGTTGTGGTGGTTAATAGTGTAGGCTGTAGAGCAGTGATGGCAAACCTATGACACGCGTGTCAGAGGTGACACTCGAACTCATCTTCTTGGTTGATTTTTCTTTGTTAAATGGAATTTAAATATATAAAATCAATATCAAAAATATAAGTCTTTGTTTTACTATAGTTGCAAATATCAAAAAATTTCTATATGTGACACGGCACCAGAGCTAAGTTAGGGTTTTTCAAAATGCTGACATGCCGAGCTCAAAAGGTTCGCCATCACTGCTGTAGAGCCAAAGTACCTTGACTTTGAATCCCACTTCCTAACTTTGTGACCTTCAAAGAGTCACTTAACCACTCTGTGCCTCGATTTTCTCATTTGTGAAATTGCCAGTACTACATGAGTTCTTACATGGAAAGGACTTAGTTCAGTACCCAGCAAATAGTATAAGCTTGATAAATGTTAGCTATTTAGCAATTGCTTAGCTATTATGACTGTTCTCTCAGCTACATCTCACTCATCTTTGTATTCCCTGCACATAAAAGAGTGCTTGGCACACTTTAAATGCTTAATTAATACATTTTGAATAAAAGAAGCACGTGGATTCATAGAGCTCTTCCTAGAAAGATATTTTTGTCTCTAAGAGAGTGTGTTAAATCCTTTCTACCCTTGACATTTCTTTCTCGTTAAAGTCTGACCTAATTAATGCGGCTCAATCTTTCCAGGTCAAATCCTTTATGGCCGAGTACTTTGGAATCCAGAACAAAACCTTAATTCTGCTTACAAACTCCAGCTGGAGAAAGTCTATCTTTGTACTGGCAAGGATGGCTATGTGCCTTTCTTTGATCCCACGGGAACAATCTACAATGAAGGGCCACAGTATGGGTGCATTCAGCCAAACAAACACCTAAAACACAGATTCTTGCTGCTGGTATGTAACTGTTCATGTTAAAGAGATGACACTTGAGTAGATTTTCTCAGCTCTGAGTCCTGTCTAAAGCTAATAGAACTCCACTCTTTATGGTTTTATATATTTGTGTGTCTAATACATATATACATATTATTGTTGTTGCTTCTCTCTGATCAGCTGAATTCTAGTACAGGTCTGATGGTATGGTGGGTAACAGACAAGCTATTATTAATATCCCAGGAGAAGGAAAGTCTAGCCCAGTGTTTCTCGAGGTGTGGTCCAGAGACCCTGAACATCCTCAGTACTCATTCAGGGAGTCCACAAGGTCAAAACTACGTTCCTACCAGTATGATGACACTTGCCTTTTTCACACTCATTCCTTCATGAATGTAGAGAGCATGAAAGGTTTATTGATATGAGTTCAGATTCCAAATTGTAACTAATATTTTTAAAATAGCACTTACCACCTTATTGATAAAAGCTATTAAAATATTCTTCCCTTTAAACTGAGTAACTGTGTGAGGTCATTTTCTTCATATAAACAACATAGCACAACTGACTGAATATAGGAGTTATGAGAATCTAGTTCTTTTCTAAAGATTTGCAAAAATATAAAGCAATGCCAGCTCTTTTTTGGGGGTGAATATAGGTATTTTCTCTAAAGAAAATATGTTACTTATGTTAATATGTAATGGGTTTTTCACTGCCATTTTAAAATGAATTTGTAAATAGTATTTCTTGATTTTTCAGTGTTAACTTTAATACAGTAAATACCGAAGATACAAACCACATAAACAAAAGACTTTTGGGGTCTTTGATTTTTAAGTGTATAAATGTTTCTGAGACCAAATAGCTTGAGAGTTATTTGCCTAGGATACCCCGCTCTCTGTGTTTTGAGATCACAGAGGCCTTCAGGTGTCCTCCCTTGGAGAGGGTGGTAGTATCCAGAGGCGACCCAAGGAGAGGGCTTCTGCTGTGCATTCTCTCCTGACCACAACCCCAGGCAGGTGGAGAGGACCTTTCTCTTCCCAGTGACTGCTGCTGGCCAGTCCAGTGGTCCCATCTTTCTAAATCTTTTTTTTTCCCCCTGAAAATCTAGGACCGCAGCCAGCCAGAGGTAACCGATAAGTACTTCCATGACGTGCCCTTTGAGGCCCACTTTGCTTCCGAATTGCCTGATTTCCGCGTGGTCAGCAGCATGCCAGGTGTGGATGGGTTTACTCTGAAAGTAGATGCTCTCTATAAGGTGAGTGTGAGAAGAAGGCCACTTTAAAGGCAGCAAAAGGAAGACATATCATCTGTGGACTGTCAGCTTCTTTATACAGCATCTTGCTGGCACGTCCTTTTTATTGTTGTTAAGCTTATCATTCACCCCAAATTTTTACCATCTACCTCTAGTACGACAAAGTAATGGTAAAATTATTTAATTTGCATCTAGTCTCTTGTTATTGTGTATCCGGGTGCCTACCATATTCTAGTTTTCCTAATTACTTTTTATATTGCCTGCCTTCTGGGCTCTATTTTCACAAGCATGTGGAAAACATTTAACAAAATCATAAACACAATACAATAATTTAGAATGGCAATAATAAGTAGTATTTGATGAGCAAAAATACTCTAAGTCCCAGTAATAAACAAGAACTTCCAAGATCAAATTCCACTTTTTTCTGTCTCCAAATAGTAATCTATGACCTTAGATTTTAGAACTATTATCACTCTTTGGAAGTTAGTTCAAAATCATGGAGGGTTTCAGTGGAGCCAGATGACATGGCAATAAAATACTGAATGGTATAACTGCTAAGGGGATGTCCAGGGAATATTCAGATTTAGCAAATTTTTGTCAAGCATCTGCTTATTATGCACACAGTAGGTGTTTAGTGAATAAAGTATCTGCTTATTATGCACAGAGTGTTTAATGAATATTTGTTGAATGACTATTTTAACTAAACTTCATCAATAAATAGTAAATTAGCATAAAAAACAATTAAAGGTCCCTGGGAATAAATGTGGTTATTAATACTGTTACTTCTCTATAATCAAGGAAGACCAACAAATCATAAACATTTATCAGCTACAGAGAAATAAATTCTTAGGACTAGTCTATATACAGATAGACAAAGAGAAAAAGAATGTGAATAGCTGGACCAGGATCACCCTACTTTAGAAATAAAATGGAATCCATAAACTCCATCATATTTGGTTGAATTCTCGAATGGTAAACACCAACCATTGCAAATGCCTTTCTTGAAATGCATCACTTGCATGTATCCACGGAGGCTTACTAGTATGGTGGCAGCTGTCTTTCCATTTCCTTTTGTCAGAGGCGTCTGTGGGCAGCAATGACATGCTCGGTTTGTCTCCCGTTTTCCTCCTCCTGCAGGTGGAAGCAGGACACCAGTGGTACCTCCAGGTCATCTACATCATTGGCCCTGACACCCTCTCAGGGCCCCGGGTCCAGCGCTCTCTCACAGCCCCTCTGAGGCGCCACCGAAGGGACCTGGTGGACGCCAGTGGCCGGCTGGCCCTTGCCGATTCCCTCATCTATGACAATGAAGGGGACCAAGTCAAGAATGGCACCAATATGAAGTCCCTCAGCCTGGACATGCAGGAGCCCGTTGTAGCTGCCTCTCTGTCCCAAACGGGGGCGTCTATTGGCAGTGCGCTCGCTGCTATCATGCTTCTGCTTCTGGTGTTCTTGGTGGCTTGTTTCATCACCAGGAAGTGCCAGAGACAGAGGAAGAAACCGCCCACAGAGGACATTTTGGAGGAATACCCTCTGAATACCAAGGTGGAGGTGCCCAAGAGGAGCCCCGACAGGGTGGAGAAGAACGTGAGCAGACAGTACTGCACCGTGCGCAACGTCAACATACTGAGCGACGCCGAGGGGGCGTACGTGTTCAAAGGTGCTAAAGTGAAAAAATTGAATCTGGAAGTCAGAGTTCACAACAATTTACAAGACGGAACAGAAGTTTAATGGAGGAGACCCATGTGTATTTTTTTTCTAAAATCATTTTTATAAAACGGGGGAAATACTGGTATTTTTATAATCTTGCAGATGAAAAGGGAAAACTATAGCTTTGAGCAGGGGAAGGCACACATCACTTACATCAACTCACAACTGAGCTACCTCATTCAACAAAGAACCACTAGAACCCCCAGAGTACTGGAGTCGCTGTTTCTGTGGATCCCGTTAGTAGTCTCAGTAGCTGCAGTTGCTCCTGGAAGGCCGATCTCCGAAAGCAAGTGTGTTAGTGTTAGGGCGGGAGGTAGACCCTTAGGTTAGCTGATGCAGTTCCGAGGAAGGGGAATGGACAGTGGCAGATCTCAGAAAGTGGCCTTCAGGGCCTTTGGTTTCCTCCCCCACTTCCAGCTTTCTTCTACTTGGGCTTTTTCTGGGCCTCTGGACAACAGAGTTCAAATGGCTGACACCCAGATTCCATTCAAAATCCTGCTAATCAGCACAATGTTGTATTTCTCATTGCATCCACTTGACAGCCTGCACTCACTCCATGGCCTCTAATTGCACTTTGCCATTTCCAAAGTCCTTTTCACCTAGGGGTTCAAAGTGCTCCAGATACTCACAGGAGAAACCTCGGGCATGGCAGGAGGGGCAGCTGAAACCTACAGAAAGGAGGGGCCTGGCAAGCGCCTCAGAGCTATCATGTTTCTGCACTGCACCCTGGTCCCAGGGAGATGTCCTTGTGCCCAACTAGTTGATGCTACATCGAGGACATGTTAGGACACCTTTCTGTCAAAGGATGCTACAAAACAAGGTCACTGCCCATGACCTTTTTCTGCATCGCCATGGATGCTTTAGAAACCTACCACATTTCCTGCTACCCCAGGCTTTGCCCAGTCCAACAATAGACAAGCCCATGTACTTTGCTAGCTGTGGGGTTTTTATGGTGCTAGGGTTTCAGGAAAGTAAGTGATGCATTTGAATAAAGCAAATTAGGGTAAAGCCCAGGCCAGAGTGAAATCAGTGAATAGATGCCTACTAATATAAGACAGCAGATAAAGTACTAGTACTCACAGCAGATAAAGGCACCATTCCTGGTACCGTACGTATTTCAGGGATTTCTCTTTGTGGGGGTTCTTTTCTGGTAGCTCAGGCATTTATTTTTAACAAATCAGCACATGACAAGGCCATAAACACTGGCTTTTAAATGATTTCGTGTTCAAATAGCAGCTTAACGATTTTGCACATTGTGTACACACCGCTTGCTGTTGTGTTTCTTGTTGGTTCCTGCCTTATTGTAAAACCATAAGCATGCATGTCTTAAACTGAGACACCATTTCATTATTCTCTTCCTGATGCCTGCCATGCCATAATCACTGAGCAAATGACAGCGCCCCTGCACCGCATAATATTTGTACTAGAATGACCCAAGTTCTTTGGAACATTCCAAACTGGGAACACTTTGGTACTAAAAGCTAGAAAGAATGAACTCTGAAAGGTTTTCGGCATCTCTACCGTACTCCAAGCTCCTTGAGAGTAGGGCCTGTGTGAGCTGTGACTTTGATTATTCATCAGTGCCTTGCATATAATAAGCACTCTAGAAATATTTGTTGAGTGAACAGATGACTGGTGTCACAGGTGAGTTATAGAGGAATAAATTTAGAAACGGGAGGTAAGAGGGTATGGTGGCAATATCACAAGGGAAAGTAGAGAGAAAAGCAAAAACTGGCTTCTACTTGGATTATGAAATAATCTCATTGGAACAAAGAAGCACCAGTTTACGTAGACGTGAATCTGGCCATGGTCTTAAGGAGGACTGAACAGACAAGTCATAGTAGTGCATTAGCAGGAGGTGAGACTGTGACTTGGTCTCCAGAGCAAGACATATAGAGGAATGTCTGACTTAGCATGCTGCGATGAGTGTAAAGTTTTCATGATAGGATGAATCGAGGAAGCCCAGAGCCGGAAATGCCTGACTGGTCTGGTGCCACTTGAGACACCAGGCAATTTGGGGCAGAATTTATGTACCCGCCTCACAAACATCCAGAATTGGTGTCTCATGGCTTCCTGCTCACCAGAGGGGCAGACTCTTCTAACAACCTAGAGGGCTCATGCTAATTCTTCAAGGACAGGAAGCCAGTCATTTGACAAGCAACTTTGATTTGGTCCTTTATTTATCGTTCCTCATGCCAGATGCTTACACATTAAAGCAGCATCTTCCCATTTGCTCAAATATTTGTCTTGCACATCCTCTCCATTACTACCAAAGGGGACACATGATGGGAAGAGTGCAGACAAGTGGCAGGGTGAAGCTAGTTGGGAAGCGATGGAGACTGAGATCTCTGTGTGCTCCTAGCAGCCTCCATGGAGGAGGTCTTGTATGACCAGGGAAGCGTCCTGTGAAGACCTTGAGGTAGTGAATCGTCTGTGTGAAAGGAAGCCCTTGGAATAGTCCTGCCCTCCTTCCTCTCAGCCCTTCCCCCCACTACATACATGTTCCTGAATGCGGTGCTTCTCTGGTGGATGACACATTACACGGAAAGTGTTAAGAGATGTGAACTTGAGATTGACTCTTTTGATACAGAATTTTGTATTTCATTTGTTTTATACTTCATTTAGGGATCAGACCATTTGGTGGCTGATGTGGGATTATACTTCAAAACTCTGTTTTCTGTTCCTGACTTGCTCACTAAAGCCCTGTGTGTGTTTTACTAACCTCTTACAGCATGCCTTTAGGTAAGAGGGAACAAAGCCCCCAGGGGGTTGCTATTTGCTACCACACACTGGCTGGCTGTGAAGGTTAAAAGAAGAGCTGCAGCTGTTTTCTGCCTGCATTGTCCCCGGCCTCCTGGAGGACTCCTGCAGTCTCACTGGTGGATGGGGAATCATGGTGAAATACTTTTGCACAGCCTTCTGACATTCAGGCTCGGTGTCCTGTAGGAATTCTTGTGATTCTTGGATACTGCGCACCTGCTCAGACTGAGTAAAATATTTGTGGTGCTGTCAACCCGATTTCTTGACTCCCAAATGATTTTTGTATTTCCAATACCAATTTGTGTGTGGTGAATTTCTGATCTCTTCAATAGCATATGCCACTATATAAATTTGTATTAATAAATGACAGTCTGGTTGCATTTTTTTTTTTGCTATGTTCATTTTAGATTATTCATCTCAAAAGACATTGCCATTGAGATGGAAAATCATTTTGCGGCAAAGTTTTTTTGAAAAGAGTTCCCCTGAAGGTGGTGAATTTGAGATACATACTAACTGTGCTAAGAGCATGGTAGAGAATTACACATCTCCAGATAATCATAACTCTTTTCTTTCAATCAGTTGAAACCCCAGGACAAAGGGGAATCATTAAAATCTCCATGTGCGATACAATAAGATGATTATTCACACTATATTAGCCTCAAACTTTCTCAGGACAGTGTGATCCAGTGTGAGAATGGCTATGAGTCTTATGCACACAGAAAGGTTCATTAAGTGTCCATAACCCCCTGGAGATGACCAAAGCACCAAATAGTAGTTTATTGGCTTATGAAGGGGGAAATGGCAGAGTCCAAATGGGCAGTCTGGGCATTCTGCAAGCCTGTGCATTTGTGTGCCTCCCCCCTCTGTGGAATTGTTTTATATGAAAAAACAAAAATATTGCCAAGGATGGTAACCAGTAGGCCTCTGTTGGCACCTTTTCATGGTACATTAGCAAACTCAGCAAGACTTGAGAAAGCATGTTTTTATAAAATCTGGGGAAAGGAACCACAGCCGAACCTAGGATTTCCTTAGATGCTGCCAGGACTTAGCTTGAGTTTTACCTCCTCACAATTTCCTGTGATTGTCCCATACCTCACAGCAGGCTTTAAGCCCTGGGGTGCGTTTCTCTGGGGTCCAGGGAGAAGCTGTATCAGACGCCAATCTATGAATTGTTAGGAATGGCTATGAAAATGCTCCCTAAGACCTGAGATTTCATAGCTATAATATTTAGAAAACATGGGAGTAAGTGGCAGAAGATGAGTTCTCATATAAATTTTGCAATATCTCACAGATGAGGTTTTTGAAGAAATACTGGGAGCAGGAGTGACTGTATTGAGAATACCTCATTAGGCTCAACCCCATATAAATGTTGATTTTGTAGGTTAAAAATAGTCCCATGTCCGTAGTTTTATATGCTTTAACCTAATATTAAGATTCCTGTAAATGTGGACAAAAGAAACATCCTAACCTGTAGAAAGTATTAATAAGAATTTATTTGAGCCAAAATTTTGAGGACATGTCCAGAAGCAAGGTCTCAATGGATGAGAAAATGCTCGAGAAAGAAGCAGTTTTATAGTTCTTTAAATACATTTAGAATGAAAGGAGAAAAAGTAAGGAAGGGTATCTACTGGTGGTAGATAAGGAGGTGGAGAGAAAGCTGGGCAATCTCTAGGATTGAATAAAAAGGAAAATGGAGAGATACATCTTTTACATTGGTGGTCACAGGATAGTGAGCATTTAACAATTACAGTGAATAGGGGTGGGATGTGGGCAACAAGATAACAAGGACTTCTGGTGTCTTTGTGCTCTGTTGCCAGGGGTCTGCTTTTGAAGGATCTGGAAATGAAAATTATTCTGACATTTCTAAGGTGTATTATCCCAGATGCACAATAGCAACAGGCAGGGTTCCCTTAAGGTAAAGATTAACCTTTTACTAAAGAAGCTGGAGGCCTGGGATATGACTACCCACCATGACTGGCCCGCTTAGGAGTTGGCATTCAGACCATCCTGTGTGGTTGCTTTCAGTCACTGAGCTTGGCAGACCTGCCGTGTCGCTTCCTGAGCTGTCAGGTCTGTACAGCCCTTTTCTTTCACACCATCATGTATTCCAGAGATCCTGTCCCCACATAAACCCGAGAGAACTCTAACTGGGAGCCCTTTAGAATGGCACATGAGAGGCTGGTAAATTCCCAGGGACAGTGTCAAGTAATATAGTGGGCACATCTGGCCATCAAGAGCAATCACTCCTTGCCTGGCTGGTGTGGCTCAGTGATTCCAAGAGGTCACTGGTTCCATTCCTAGGCAGGGCTTGATCCTCAGTAGGGGCATATTGAGGCAGACCAATGTTTCTCTCTCAGTGATGTTTCTATCTCTCTACCCCTCTCCTTTCCTCTCTCTCTAAAAATAAAAAATTATATATATATAAAAGCAATCACTTCTTACATTCTCTACCCCATTCAGTCCTTGTAAACCACCCTATGACATGGTTCTCGGTGACTGACCTGGATAATTTTTCTTGAAAATTCCACATGAATCCTGGGATTTCAAATCTTTGCCAGGGGCCCTCACAAGCACAAATTGGTGTTGCTTAATAATAGTCCACAGCTCCTATAACTTGGATTTAATGCTTGTCATGAAAATTCAGTCAGTTGGTTACTACAACAAAATAGACCGAGATTGCAACTCTCTAAGAAATCTAGCAACATGTTATTCCTGGGCTCATTTGGTTTAAGGCCATTAAGTTCTAAGACCAGTAAGTTATAAAAGTTTGCTAGAATCCTAGTCTCTGGGACAACTCCATAAATGGTTTAAAACCAATTTCAAGATGTCTCCCTTAAACATCCCATTAAAGAATGTGTCCAAAATGAACCCGCACTCGATAACAGTGACTCACAAAAGTCCCGTGCTGCTTATTCTGTTTGTCTCCATAGGGATTCTCTGCCTTGTTTATGCTCCAGGAAACTTTCCTTTCCAAACTGCTTCTCCAAGGCTCCTCTGCCCCTTGGCTTCTGGCTGAAATGGGCCAAATGATGGGAGAGAAGTTGGGATGTGTCTATCCCTCCCCACTGCTTAGCTGTGGTTCTGATGGTGCCTGCAGCCTGCCCAGGCCACAGTCCAGTTCTCAAAGGCACTGATAAGACTGTCCCTCCCATGTCCAGACAGGCCTAGAGGCACTTTTGATGTCAACCTGTTCCTAGTCCGTGGGGCTTCATCACCACCCATTACTCATTTCCTTCTGGATATCCAGTCCTAGTACTTCCTGGTGTGTGCCATACAACCTGTGGAAATTACCAAATTAAGCTAGTGAGTAAGCATGAAGTAAGTGCATTAGTCAATGTCTGGCATAAGTCATAGGCCCTCAGTAAATATCTCCTTTCTGCACCCATGCTAATCCTAGAAGTTTCCAGAATGAGGCTGGGCTTAGTCTATTGCGGTGATCTCTACAAGGGAGTCGGGAATTAGGATGAAAAACGGAAGAGAGAACACAGTCATATCTTCTCCTGGCAGAAAGCTCATCACTCTCGATTTGTAAATCTGGTGCAAACCTGGCGGGCTCCAGCTTTCTAAGCAAGGCTGTCTCTCTGCTTTCTCCATTGCGGCTCCTCTTCTATTTAAGGGAGGGTGTGCTCTTGAACCAGTGGTTCTTCAGCTCTAGGGTCCAGCAGAATCGCCTGGAGGGCTCACTAAGCAGGTAGGTTAGGGTAGGGTCTGAGAGAACTTATGCTTTGACAGGTTCCCAGGTCCGGCACCCAGCAGGGAGGACCTCTGCTTCGGCCTCTTCAGCTCCCACACAGCAGTCCAAGCCAGGGCTTTTCCTGTGAGTCCCAGCACGCCCTATGTTGGCTAAAGGGGCATCATGTATTACCCTGTGAAAGACTAGGGGGGAAATGCACTCTGATAGTTTAAGTAGCTGTAGATCAGCAGTTCTCAACCTGTGGGTCGCAACCCCTTTGGCGGTTGAACGACCCTTTCACAGGGGTCGCCTAAGACCATCCTGCATATCAGATATTTACATGACGATTCATAACAGTAGCAACATTACAGTTATGAAGTAGCAAAGAAAATAATTTTATGGCTGGGTCACAACATGAGGAACTGTATTTAAAGGGCCAGAAGGTTGAGAACCACTGCGTAGCTAAACCAAACCAAAAGTTTTCAATCAACTAAATGACAATTCATCAGTCCTAATGCTTTTCTTCCAATTCATATTTTCACTAAAACTTTTTGCAGAATAACAGGAATGGCAGGAAGGCAACCTCACACCATGATTGGGAAATATGGGGCACACTGATTTGAAATTAAAAAGAAACCAGGAATTCTTTCAGATGACAGTGTCCAAATCTTTCCAATTTCATTGCCTTCTCCCCTGCCTGTCCCAAGCTTCTTGATGTTCCTGTGCTCCTGAAGCTACCATGTTTCAAGTCCTTTCCAGAATTTAACATTATGTATAAAAATGATAAAGTGTCACACATTACTGACTTTAGTGCCACATGAGTTTGTCTTGATCTCAGATTGTAAACTCACTGATATTCCAACTACGTCTGATTATTTCCTTTTAAACTTCATAGCACATGCCTTACAGGAAGGCTGCAGTCAATAAATACTTTTTGCTTATGTCCTTGGGTAAATCACCTAAACTTCTTAAGCCTCAGTTCCCCAGCTGCAAATTCTAATAAAAATACCACCTCCCAGGGTTGCCTTGAAGATAAAAGAGGTGATGGAAGCAAGCGCTTATTTCCAGGCCCGACATCAACTAAATGGTAGCTTTAACTCCATCCT
>NW_006383007.1:1057731-1058321 GCF_000327345.1 Myotis davidii
AATGCCTAGGACGCCCTTCCACCTCGTCTCCTCCAGTCCTTGGGTCTAATCCTCATACTAAAGAGCCTGCAAGCTTAGCAGGTGGACTACAAAACCACCTGGGTTCAAAAATGCGGTCTGCCATTTACTCTCCGTGGGGCTTTGCTTACGTGAGCTAATCTCTGTGTCTTGGTTTCCTTATTTATAACATGGGAACAATAATAGTATCTGTCTCATATAGTTGTCAGATTATTTAAAGAATTTTGAACAGTGCCTGGCACAAAGTAAACACTAGGTAAGTGTTAGAGGCCGCTATTCGTGTTCTCTGTACAGGCCTTGGGAATGAGGACCATCGCCTGTCTGCGTCCGCAGTGCCTAGGACAAAATCAGCGCTGCAACCGATCTGAACCAGAACTTACTGCCAGAGAGGAGGTGAAACCTAGGAAAGGGGTTTCAAAGAGAGGACGGTGGTGGGAAACGGGGAGGGAAAGTTTAGCGACGCCAGGCCAGGTCGGAGGGCGGAGCGTTCAGGGCGGGGGGCGCGGCTTCCCTCCCCGCGGGCGGCGAGCAGGTGGAGTCCGGGCCGGAGGCGGGGCGGAGGAAGGGGTGCG
>NW_006383007.1:1070234-1071111 GCF_000327345.1 Myotis davidii
TGACCTCAGATTGTAAACTCACTGTTGGGCCAACTACGTCTGATTATTTACTTTTAAACTTCATATCCTTACAGGAAGGCTGCAGTCAATAAATACTTTTTGCTTATGTGTCCTTGGGTAAATCACCTAAACTTCTTAAGCCTCAGTTCCCCAGCTGCAAATTCTAATAAAAATACCACCTCCCAGGGTTGCCTTGAAGATAAAAGAGGTGATGGAAGCAAGCACTTATTTCCAGGCCCGACATCAACTAAATGGTAGCTTTAACTCCATCCTTCAGCCCACACCTGCCCGTAATTCCCCCAATGCAAGCAGGGCTTTGCTTTTTAGCCTTCTTTTGTTCCAAATGCCTAGGACGCCCTTCCACCTTGTCTCCTCCAGTCGTTGGGTCTAATTATCATACTAAAGAGCCTGCAAGCTTAGCAGAGGGACTACAAAACCACCTGGGTTCAAAAATGCGGTCTGCCATTTACTCTCCGTGGGGCTTTGCTTACGTGAGCTAATCTCTGTGTCTTGGTTTCCTTATTTATAACATGGGAACAATAATAGTATCTGTCTCATATAGTTGTCAGATTATTTAAAGAATTTTGAACAGTGCCTGGCACAAAGTAAACACTAGGTAAGTGTTAGAGGCCGCTATTCGTGTTCTCTGTACAGGCCTTGGGAATGAGGACCATCGCCTGTCTGCGTCCGCAGTGCCTAGGACAAAATCAGCGCTGCAACCGATCTGAACCAGAACTTACTGCCAGAGAGGAGGTGAAACCTAGGAAAGGGGTTTCAAAGAGAGGACGGTGGTGGGAAACGGGGAGGGAAAGTTTAGCGACGCCAGGCCAGGTCGGAGGGCGGAGCGTTCAGGGCGGGGGGCGCGGCTCCCGGCCCA
>NW_006383007.1:1071305-1073194 GCF_000327345.1 Myotis davidii
GCGGTCCCGGGCGGGGCTAACTTGGCGCCTTCGCCGCCAACCAACCCGGCAGCGCAGGTGCAGGATCTGCGGGGCCTCGGCGCGTACAGTCTAGAGAAGATACCTCATTTCAGAACCGAGGACACTAGCCCAGGGGCGCAAACGTGCCGCGCTCTGGGAGGGACACCCAGCTATGGCCACCCCGGGTGCAAGCTGACACCCCGCAGTCCCAGGCCCTGCACCCTTCACTTTTCATCACAGCTAACAAAGTAGGGGGCCGGTTGATCATTTCAACCTTCCCAGACCTAAAGGTCTTGGAGACCAAGAGCGAGAAGGGTCCTCTGGGTCCAGATGCCTGAGGAAGGGAGAGGCTGGCTCCAAGCTCTGTACTGAGTACTCGGAACCACACCCATCCTTGTGAGCATGCTGTCCTCTTCACACGCGCAATTTATTTTGTTTTACTTATTCTTTTTAGGAGGTAGAAAGGTGTGTTTAGATCTTGGGCGTTGGGAGTCCGGGAAGTTTGCTTTTTCTTAAACCGGCTCATCATTTTCTTTTATTGCAACAGAATTCCATTCCCTGGATGTGAATCATTCTCCTGGCATTTGGCATTGGAGTCAACAGGTGGGGGATTTGGGCACCTGATTGCAAATGACCACACCTATGTAGAAAATTGTGGCTGAGAGGCTCTGGGTGGCTGGAGGCCCCTCTGGCTGCTGATAAGAAGTTGCACCACCAAAGCTAAATTCTTTTCAAGGATTTCTGATCACAGACAGCTAGACTTTGCCCTCATTTACAACTTTTAAAAATCAACATCATAAAAAAATGTAATTTACTAAATCGTTCTTCATAAAGATTTCACCACCAGCTTTCAGGAAGGCAGAGAACTTCAAACTGACAAGAAAGGGAACTTAAAGATGTAAAGGAAACCAGAATCCTGTTCCCAGAGCCATGAGGCTGTGTAGGGAGATCTGTTTAGAAACAGGGATGCAGGAGGAAGTAAAAGGAAATGATATCACTGCTCTAACCCTTTCAGGAGAGGCTGTTTGAAGTTCTATTGTTAGGCCTTTTGGCCTCCACTGTGGAGTAACTCTTTCTTAAAACGTAAATCAGTATTCATTATTAATATGGTAGAAATTATACTGGATCAACATGTATTGAGTATCAGCATTGACCATGTATGGAACAGCCACTTGGATACGGCAGAAGCATGTGGTTAAGGTCATATCTTTGGAGAATGGCTGCCTGAATTCAGTCCCTATGTGGCCAGACAACCAAGGGGTCCAGGCTGCCTGTCACTACTTGAGCCACTTAAGTGGAGACAGGGTTGAATCATACATGAGCGTTTATTCCAATACTGTCAGCAGTGTGGGGGAGCAGCAGGTCATCCACAAAAATCTGCTCTGCCTCTCCCCATAAGCCAGCTGCTTGTGTTGGGTAGAAGGACAAAGATTACATGAGAAAGTAAGAGTTACAGACATGGAAAGTAGGCATGGTAAACTCATTACAGGTTATAAGTCATGCCTGCTTGGTGGGTCACAGAGGGTGGGTGACTCCGGATGCCCTGGGACCAGATTACAGGCAATAGGGGCTGGGGTTGCAAAGGGCAGGCACCTCTGAGACTAGATTGGTTTAGCCAGGAGGTTGTAAGTCTTTCCATTATGATAGGCAGCTCTCGGGACAGGAGGATGGACTGCATCTGATGTTAGCTCCCAGGTCCCAGGCGTACAGCTCTCAGCCAGGTTAGAATGTACTTTCTCTAATCTGAACAGAACCATCACGGTTAACAGAGTATGACTAATATTTCTTGTAATTGTGGCTGGTCCCCAATATGCTATTTCTGCCCCTAATACCTACTAATTAGCGGTGTGACTAGACTGTTATTTTACTTCTCTGTGCCCCACCTTCTT
>NW_006383007.1:1073234-1078488 GCF_000327345.1 Myotis davidii
GTCTAACTTTACAAAATCAACCTTTTAGTGTTTTTTATATTACCTGGAGCATAGTGAGGACTCAAAAAGCTAGCTGATATGATGATACATGTTACTTTATTCAATGCCAGCTACAGCCCTCCTCTCCCCTTTTTACAGATGAGGAAACTGAGGGTCAAATGAATTGTGTCTGGCTTTAAGAGGTGAAACCAAAACTAGTGATACTTTGTATCCACTATATAGAGGATACTTTGTATCCACTATACTAGAGGCCTGATGCACGAAATTCTTGCAAGAGTAGGCCTTTCTTCCCCCAGTTGCCGGCACCAGCTTTCCTCTGGCACCCGGGACCCGGGCTTCCCTTGCAGCCCTGGCTTTGTCCAGAAGGTTGTCTGGAAGGACGCCTGGTGTAATTAGCATATTACGCTTTTATTATTATAGATGGTGTTAGACTCTGTAACTAGAGAGCTGACCACCCTCTGCTACGGAAAGAGGGCCTGGAAAAATCAGGGCTAAATATTTGCAGGGACTAATGGTGTAATTTCCTGTCGAACTTTGTTCTGAGGCGATCATGGTATTTTTAGAGTGTTTTGTTCCAAGGATGGGTGGGAGCAACTTGCATTTCTAAGTCACCCCTTGGAGATAGGCCAGCATGTTTGAATAATGTTGACGTATGGGTTCCCAATTGCAGCTCCACGAAAGAGCTGCCCTTTTCACCCCTGCATCCGCCCAAGGACTGGACTGCCTCCCAAGGAGCAGGCAGGTCTGTTTATAACTGTAGGCTTGGAGCCTTGTGAAGTGTAAATGCACATTTCACATTCAAACACAAAGAATCAAATGGAAGCCAACTAAAATTTATGTTGATGGGGGACAATTTCCTGTGTTTTTGTTGTTCCCTAGATGGTAGTCTGTTTTGATTAAAAGAAGTCAGCAATCAAAGCAGTTCTGCTGGATTTTAAATAAGTCAAAAACTGGCTTTCAAGGAAACATATGTGTAAACCTCTTTAAGTCTGAGATTTTTTTTCTCTCTTTTTGAGCTTTTTACTGGTCTAGCTCCACCTCTCGTAGAAAGTAGGCACTGAGTAAATGTTTGTTTAGCCAATGGGCTACTTGATGTTAAAGACACATCCTCTTCTTGAGGGGGTTTCTCTTTGAATATGGGTTCTGTTTTCTGGATTAAAGATTAAGAGTTGGTGAATTTACTGTGTTTGGAATCCTTGGCTTATTCCATTTAGTAATTTTTTTTTCTTTTAATAGGTTAGTGTGATCTGAACTCAAGGCAAAAGTGGGATAGCATGGCATCTCTTTGGGTAAGTAAAATCAAATCTTCCTAACACAATACCTTACCTGAGTCCAATCAAAATACAAAGGAAAATATTTTGAAAGTTGTTAAAAAGTTCATCAGAAAAAAATTAGCATGCCCAAAAAGCTCGTGGATGTCCCAAAATAATAATAATATATTGTACAGGTGCGTACTTAAAATAATTCATGATGATACTAAAGCAGAGAGGTCAATAACAGAGAATTTATTTAGTATATGATTTGGGAACTTATTATATGATAAAGATGATATTTCATAGCAGAAGAAAAGATGGCTTATTCAATAAATTATGCTAGGAAAACATGTAGCCATTTAGGAAAAAAGTAAATCTGTATTTCGTCTCATTTCTTACATTGAAATAAATTTCAGATGGATAAAAGTACTGAAATAAAAGAGATGGGAAATGAATAAAATCTATACTAATAAAAGGGTAATATGCTGATTAGACCAGTCATCTTCCGGACAAAGCCACCATGGCAGGGGCCGAGGCAGAGGCGGTTAGGGGCGACCAGGCTGGCAGGGGAGGGCAGTTAGGGGGGATTAGGCTGGCAGGGGGGGCAGTTAGGAGCGATCAGGCAGGCAGGGGAGCAGTTAGGGGCATCAGGCCAGCAGGCAGAGGTGGTTAGGGGCGATCAGGAAGGCGAGCGATTAGGAGCGAGCAGTCCCAGATTGCTTTCATTGTTTTTCAACAATGAACATACATTATATTTTATAAGTAAGGGGCAGAGGAGGCTTAAAGAATAGCTTGTATGGAGAGGTGACCAGCTCTTACATGAGCAGTGTCAGGGGAAGGGATGCTGTTATATGACCCCCAATATTACTTTTGTATCACTGGCCAAGAGGCTGACCTCCCCTCTTTCCAGATCTGAAATTCCTGCTACTGTTATGGATATCTAGTAGAATCAGATGGGGGAAAAAACCATTTCTCAAAAACGCTGGTATTTTAAAAAAAAATCTCCCTCTAGCCCTTGTCCATTAGTAAACAGATGTGCAGTTAGTTGGTCAGACTCTCCGGCTGACACTGTCAAAGTCTCGGCACATTTCTAAACAGCTGGAGAGACCCAGGCGAGCGTGAGGGAGGGTACGTTAATCTCCTATTGCAACAGCCATTCAAGACATCACGGTTCTGCATGTTAGAAGCCCAAACTGGGTCTCGTGGCACTAAAACGAGGCAGTTGGTGGGGCTGTGTTTCCTTCTGAAGACTTTGGGAAGAATCCGCCTCTGAACTCATTTAGGTTGTTGGCCACATTCAGTTCCTTGCAGTTGAGGTCCCTTGTTTTCTTGCTGGCTGTCATCAGGGGCTGTCCTATCCCCTAGAGCAGCGGTTCTCAACCTGTGGGTCGCCTTTCACAGGGGTCGCCTAAGACCATCGGAAAACACATATATAATTACATATTGTTTTGTGATTAATCACTATGCTTTAATTATGTTCAATTTGTAACAATGAAAATACATCCTGCATATCAGATATTTACATGACGATTCATAACAGTAGCAAAATTACAGTTATGAAGTAGCAACCAAAATAATTTTATGGTTGGGGGTCACCACAACATGAGCAACTGTATTAAAGGGTCGCAGCATTAGGAAGGTTGAGAACCACTGCCCTAGAGGCTTCTGCCAGGCCTTGTACGTGGCCTCTGCAGCTCAGAACAGCAACTGTGCATCAGTCCTCCTGCATGCAATCTGTTGGTCTTCCCTCTGGGGCATCTCTCTTCTACCGTCCCTTTCTCCCTCCAGCTGGAGGCAGTTCTCTGCTTTTAAAGCTCAGGTGACTAATTGGGCCCATCCAGATAATCCAAGATAATGTCCTGATGTTGAGGTCTGGAACCTTCATCACATTGGCAAAGTCCCTTGGTCAAGCAACATAACACATTCACAGGGCCCAGGGATTAAGGGGTGGACATTGTGGAAGGGAGCTATTATTCTGCCTACCACCAGGGCTAGGAGTGTGGTGGCCTCAGGGAGTGATCACATTCCTCTTTGGGCAACAGCAAGGAAAGGACAGAGCAGACCACAAAGGGAAGCTCTGGGTGAGAGAGAGGAGCCCCTTCAGTGCAGAAGGAGGCCCTGGCTCCTGCTGTTCCTTCCTTTCTCTCCTGTCACCTTCCTCTTCTCAAACTAGAGAACTCACATCTATGAGTGAGATCTCCGAGGACTAATATTAAAAACAACTCAGAACTACTGTGGAATTAAGAATAGAACGACCATATGATCCAGAAGTTCCATTTCTGGATAAATAGCCAAAAGAACTAAAAGCAGGGTCTCAAAGAGATACCTGCACTCCCATGTTCATAGCAGCATTATTCACAAGAGCCAAAGGTAGAAACAACCCAAATGTCCGTGGACAGACAAATGGACAAACAAAATTTGGTCTATATATACAATGAAATATTGTTCAGTTTCAAAAAGGAGGGAAATTCTGACACATGCTACAACACAGATGAACCTGAGGACATTATCCTAAGTGAAATAAGCCAGTAATAAAAAGATAAAGTACTATATGGTTCCATTTATATAAGGTATCAAAGTAGTCAAACATGTGGAGATAGAATTGTGGTTGCTAGGGGTTGGGAGGGGAAAAAGAGGAGTCATTGTCTTATGGGTACAGTTTCTGGTTCCACACACTGAACAGTGTCACCTCTACCAAACTGTGCACTTCAAAAGGGTTAATGTGGTCAATTTTATGTTGTTGTTTTTACCACAATAAAAAACACAACCTTCTGATTCGTGTATATACTCTTATCACTGAGTTACATCTGTTCTCTTATTCCCTCTTATACACAAAAGCACATAAACGCACAAACACAAATGAGCAATCCAGTCAGTATGTTTCTACAAACTGTAGAATGGTTTGGGCTACCAGTGTATGGTGAGCTCACTGGCATAATCTGATCAAGAGAGAAGAAGACTTCAGGAATTTCAGTCTTTACGGTTGAAGAGGAAAGAATGGTTGGTTTGCTAGGCCTGGATATTCCCGCTAGGGGTGTTGCAACCTCCCATTGTTTCCGATGAGTAAACAGTCTATGCTGCAGTACTGTTTCCTGTTTGGAAATGGTCACACTCTCTGTTCAGGCTTGTGTTCTCCTACTTAACTCTGATGAGAGGACTTTATGGCTTAGTAGTTTATACTCTTTGATGCCTTGTCCCTTGGTCCCTTGTCATATATATATTGCCTTTAGGTTCATAGCAAGCACTCAGGCAACCCACAACCAAAATGTCTTGGAACATGACTTTTTTATTAAGAGACGTACTGGTGTTTTTTTTTTACGTGCACCTTCTACAATGCCGGCTTTCTCATGCAAATAGTCAGCTCCTTCCTCCTTGGTCAATTCCTAACTTACTTTTGCAGAATAATGAATGTAATTACTCTTTGTTTGAACCCTCACATTAGTATTTTTATTATGGAACTAAAATACTTCTAAATTAACTCATAATCATTGTAATCATCATGAACCTTTATAACATCCTAACTGGTGATAGATTCTTCCTTCCCTGTTTCAGACTCTAATTTGCAAAATGAGGACGGAGAACACGGAGACTCTCCCCAAGGGATAAAAGCAGTTTCACACAAAAATAACTTCCCATAAATATGATGCCTACTAACTTCGTTTTGAAAGAGTGCATCTAAAGGGTAGTTAAACAATTAAAGCAGCAAGTACCTGTTGTAATGAGCTCCGAGAGCAGGATGAAGACAGTAAAGCTGCAGTCCCAGTTCTCCTTTTCATAACTGTCTAATTGGTTAAAAGGCAGACTCTTGAATATAAAGTTGAGCAAAATCCCTAGTCTCTCACTGTCAGTCTCCTCATCTGTAAATGAGTGTACTAATAGTACCCACATTATCTGGTGTTTGTAAGCATTAAATCAGTTATGGAAAATGTATTAACAGTGCCTGGCATGTGGTGAGCACTCAGTAAATATTATAATCATTATCATTTCAATATATTATTTTT
>NW_006383007.1:1079559-1083385 GCF_000327345.1 Myotis davidii
CTTATAAAAAAAAGCACAGAAACGCACAAACACAAATGAGCAATCCAGTCAGTATGTTTCTACAAACTGTAGAAGGGTTTGGGCTACCAGTGTATGGTGAGCTCACTGGCATAATCTGATCAAGAGAGAAGACTTCAGGTGCAATTTCAGTCTTTACGGTTGAAGAGGAAAGAATGGTTGGTTTGCTAGGCCTGGATATTCCCGCTAGGGGTGTTGCAACCTCCCATTATTTCCGATGAGTAAACAGTCTATGCTGCAGTACTGTTTCCTGTTTGGAAATGGTCATGCACTCTGTTCAGGCTTGTGTTCTACTACTTAACTCTGATGAGAGGACTTGATGGCTTAGTAGTTTATATTCTTTGATGCCTTGTCCCTTGGTCTCTTGTCATATATATATTGCCTTTAGGTTCATAGCAAGCACTCAGGCAACCCACAACCAAAATGTCTTGGAACATGACTTTTTTATTAAGAGACGTACTGGTATTTTTTTTTTACGTGCACCTTCTACAATGCCGGCTTTCTCATGCAAATAGTCAGCTCCTTCCTCCTTGGTCAATTCCTAACTTACTTTTGCAGAATAATGAATGTAATTACTCTTTGTTTGAACCCTCACATTAGTATTTTTATTATGGAACTAAAATACTTCTAAATTAACTCATAATCATTGTAATCATCATGAACCTTTATAACATCCTAACTGGTGATAGATTCTTCCTTCCCTGTTTCAGACTCTAATTTGCAAAATGAGGACGGAGAACACGGAGACTCTCCCCAAGGGATAAAAGCAGTTTCACACAAAAATAACTTCCCATAAATATGATGCCTACTAACTTCGTTTTGAAAGAGTGCATCTAAAGGGTAGTTAAACAATTAAAGCAGCAAGTACCTGGTGTAATGAGCTCCGAGAGCAGGATGAAGACGACAGTAAAGCAGTCCCAGTTCTCCTTTTCATAACTGTCTAATTGGTTAAAAGGCAGACTCTTGAATATAAAGTTGAGCAAAATACCTAGTCTCTCACTGTCAGTCTCCTCATCTGTAAATGAGTGTAGTAATAGTACCCACATTATCTGGTGTTTGTAAGCATTAAATCAGTGATGGAAAATGTATTAACAGTGCCTGGCATGTAGTGAGCACTCAGTACATATTATAATCATTATCATTTCAATATATTAGTTTTTTCTAAAACGTAACCCTTGCTAATTAATATCCTTGCCACTGTGTTAGGAAAGGAGAGCCTGCCTGTTTCCTGGGCCTGAATTTTTTCCAAATCAACAGTATTCCCCCCTCCCCACTGGAATGCTTTCTCTGAGCTACCTGAAACAGATGGATTTTCCCCAGGAGAATCTTTCTGACCACTCCTGTTTTCAATATTTTCATATATATACATATATATATGTTATATATGTATATATATAAATATATATATTTAAGACTTTTTTTTTAGAGCAATTTTAGGTTCACAACAAAATTGAGAGGAAGGTACAGAGATTTTCCATATCTCCCCAGCCCCGCGCAACCTCCCCCAATATCAATATTGCCCACCAGAGTGGTACATTTCTTATAATTGATGAACCTACCTTGACACATCATTATCACCCATAGTCCATAGTTCAGTTCACTGCTGGTGTTGTATAGCTACGACATACAATGCCCTGTTCCCGCTGCAGGTGGGTGTGCTGTGGCACGATTCTCACATTTCCAGGATCGCTGTCAGCCTCCACAGGTTTAAAGGCTCAGCCCTCACTTCAGACATCAGCTACAAGTCTTAGAGCCACCTGCATTTCTGACCAATTAGCTATAAATTTGGGGATCTCCAAGACCCCCTCAGGTGGGGTAATTCACTAGAACAACTTACAGAGCTCACTGAAAGTGCTGTCCTCACAGTTACAGTTTTATTACAAAGGCTACACACAGGGTGAGGCCTGGAAGGGTCCTGGATTGAGCTCTGTGCCCCCTCCCTGTGGAGTCCCGGTGTGAACCCTCATGCACATCAGTGTGCTCACAGCTAGGAAGCTCCTGCAGGCCTCAGTGTCCAGGGTTTTCACCGGGGTTTCACGACAAGTGTGATTGAACTCAATCTCCAAGTGCCAGCCCTCTAATTAAGCCTTGACTGGTGTTTTTAGTGGCCAGCCTGGATGCTAAAGCTATTTAGGGGCCCACAATGAGTCACCTCATTAGCATAATAAAGACACTTTTATCACTCAGGAATCTCCAGGGGTTTTTGAGCCTCTGTACCTGGAACCCAGGACAAAGACCAGATGTGTTCTTCATTATACCGCATGTATATAACACACATCAGGGTCTACGGTTTCCAAAACATCATATTTCTTTATGCTTTTTACTAAAAGTATATCAACATGGGCACTGGTTATCTCATGCTGATGAGAAGCTCTGACTGGAAGTTATATCTTCTATAGTAAGTAACAGGAAAAGGAGTTAATGTTTAGTAATAAATGCAGACAGAGCGGCAGGCAGAATCATTCAAAGCATGGGGTCCATGGAGAAGAAATAACAAAAGGGATTCCTGATGGTGGAAAAGTTGAGGATGGTGTATCTGAAGCAGAAGGAAGAGCTGACCCAGGATAATGTATTCATGGTGGGCCTTAGAGAGCACAGCTTCCCTCCCCACCCAACCCTTTCTTTCCTGGGAATAAGATCGGTCCCGTTTGACACCTGAGGACACATGTTCCCATAGCTGCTGTGTAACCCGGAGGAATGACACCAGTGGTATGGCTCCCAGGACAGAAGCAATGCCCTCATCTGAGAGAGGATTGTGGGAAGGTAATGCCTTTCAAACTTTGACCCATGGATGACACCAGCCCTGGGCATTGGCTGCTGTTGGTCCTGGGTACAAGGAGCCTGTGAGAGCCTTGTCCAGTTTCACATTTCTTGCTTTGGTGGGAACATCCCTTTAGTCCTTAATTTCCTGGTGCGTTTGCTCTTCCTGACCATGCAGATTTAATACGTGTGGGGAGAACACCTGAGTGACACCCACGTGGACGCACTGCATTTCTCCTCTGGCCTCCTTTTTGTCTCCACAGCTCAGGCTGGAACACCTGACTTTCTGTTTTAATTGAAATAGACTTTTTGCATCTCAAGCAGAGCAGTGCGTACCAGCGATTTTCTGGTGTGCGGCAAGAATTTTTAAAACATGCAGTGCCTGACCACTTAGTCTAGGGCACTGACCTCTTTCCACATAAAAATTGTCACATAAAAAAATGACAACGGCCAACACAATAGCCATCTGGTGTGAATGAAACAAATGTATACCTATTTTTTGTCAGATTATTTTTTTGGTATGCTGCAGAATTTTAGTAAATAGTTTATGTGTGACATGAAATAAAAAAGGTTGAAAATCGCTGGTATATACTCATGAAGTATTCTTCAACAAAATCGCGACTTCCTGTCTGGTGTGTTTTAAACCGTGTTCCCTGAAGCTTCTTTAGATAAATATTGGCACTCAGACAGTTACACAAATGGCTCTCTGCAGGAAGTTAATGAAAAACAGGTTAGACCTGGATTTCGAATCAAAACATGAGAGCTTTGTTTCAGGACAAAACCTGGAGAGAATCCCATGTAAGCTCAGTGAGAGGAGAGAGGCTTCCTGGAAACGAATGGAATTAACATTAAAGAACTGTTCGTTGCCACTCTCTGAACCAAGCTCAACCACCAAGGAGGGAGGGTCTGTCTTTCATATCTATATCTATATCTATATATAAAGCCAGCAACCGGAATGCTGGAGCTTCTGGTCGCTATGACGTCCACTATGGCCGGCCAACCGCCTGATCAGGGGCAGGCTGGCCAGCCAACCTCTCGAGGCCCCTCC
>NW_006383007.1:1083454-1084619 GCF_000327345.1 Myotis davidii
CCGGTCCCAAGGCCTCTATTGGGGTGGGCTGTCTGGAATTCATGCAGCGGGCTTCTAATTTAATCATAATAAGAAATATAATTTGCCAATCTAATGAGTAGCCTTTGAAGAAGCCCGGTAAATCAGAGGCAAAGAGGAGGAGAAAGGTTTTACAATGAGGGCAAGGAATATTAAGGGGAAAAGGTGTGATTTGATTCTCTTGAAAGTCTACTTATTTAGATGCAGAGGAGTTAGAAAAATATTTTAGAGTCCTGAACAATAAGAGTAATACAGAAGTCTCATATGAATTAAAAGAATAAGTTAAAATGTTACCACCATAACTAACTAGTTAATATTAATAATAGGAAAGGAGAAAAGGGGAGGCCAGACATAAGCATGATCATTACAGTAGCTTCACCAGGAAGCTGCACCTTCACGCTCCCCAGGAAACCACCAGTCCATTCCCTGGGGAATGGGGTCCAAAAAAGGGAGAAATGGACGCATGTGCAGTGGAGTCAGGGTGACGTTGGGAAGGTGCTTGCTTGTCAGTCTAACCTGGCAACAAGTTCCTTGGCTAGGAGGTGGACCCCAGTACAAGTCCATGAAAATGCGGGACTACATAATCCCCAGGCAAAGAAATTCTCTTGCTCTTGTCCCTCTGGTTTTGCTCCTGCTTCCTGTACTCACCCATGCTCCTTCCGTAGCCATGTGGCCCATGGCCATGCGGACTCCCCACACAGTGGACTGCAGCTGGGAACACCAGCTAAGCCAGCCAGGTGCTGGACTGGACTGTGCAAATGTGGAGCGGAGGCTCTGGGCAGTGGCTTTGATCCTAGCTCTGCTGAAGACAAGATGAGACTTTTTCCATGGCGGGACAGAGGGAGATGGGACTTGGAAATCTCAGGGGTTTAATTCCACAGAAATAAAGCTTCCCATGATACCTCATCCCCCCTTGGGGTCTTCGGGAAATTCTTTTCCCTGTGGCACCCCAAGAAGCCCACTTCCACCAGCAACAGGTGGGGACACAAAGAGCACCCGACAACAAAAAGAACAAAAATTCTTAAAGTCTGCTCCTTCCTCTCTTATCGTATCTTTGCTCCTTTCATTCTGTGTTTAATGCAGTGATGGAGAACCTTTTGAGCTCGGCGTGTCAGCATTTTGAAAAACCCTAACTTAACTCTGGTGC
>NW_006383007.1:1084653-1085823 GCF_000327345.1 Myotis davidii
AGTCCTTCCTCTCTTATCGTATCTTTGCTCCTTTCTTTTTCAACACTCTGTGTTTAATGCAGTGATGGTGAACCTTTTGAGCTCGGCGGATGAGACTTTTTCCATGGCGGGACAGAGGGAGATGGGACTTGGAAATCTCAGGGGTTTAATTCCACAGAAATAAAGCTTCCCGCCATCACTGGTTTAATGAAATACCTCCCCTAGGTTCTGGGGGATGTTGACCTGCGAGTGGTGACAGGACTGAGAAAAGGCAGAGGATGCGTTTGTTAGATGTTTGACGTGCCACGTGCAGCTTTGAAAAGTCTGTATAGCGTTTGAGGATTATCAAAGAAAGCAAGATCCAGAATAAGAAAGCACTTCTATTCACTTATTCATTTAAAAGATATCCATTAAACATCTTCTATGTGCCAGCTGCTGTTTTAGGCTCTGGGGATACAGCAGAGAAAGAGAAATAAAATTTAAAAAGCATAGAGCTTGCATGCCCTTGATTTTATTATGGAAGACAAATAATAAACAAAGAGGTAAATGTGTAATATATAAAGTCCGTTTTAAGCACTCTGGAGAAAAGCAGAGGTAGATTATGAGAGGGATGGGGGTGTTTTTTTCTGCTCAGGTATGTGTTCAAAACAGAAGTCTGGCGTGGAGATATAAATGTGGGGGGCGTCTGTAGACAGAAGGGATAGGGGTGGAAATAACCCATAGCAGGATAAGAGGGAAAGAAAAGAGAAAGAGACTTTTCATTTTAGAAGAACCAATTTTATAAAAGTCAGGCAAAGGGGAGAATAAATGGGAGCTGGGGTGGTAGAAAACCCTGGGAAAGAGGCCCGGGCGCCAAAGAAAGACAGAGGTCCAGCTGGTTAAGCAGGAGTGACACATGCTTCAGAGGGGCTGGGGGTTCTTGTTATAATCTGGGCTTCATGGAAAACACATCAGTTGCTTGTTTGTCCCTGTCTTCCTAACCCAGTCACAGGTATCTGCCTGCTCCGGCCCTGCACTCGCCTCTGTTGTTACCTTCCAACCATCCTGCTCTGGTGAAATCAGAAAAGGAGCGTGGGCAGGTGTGGATATTTTCCCCTTTGAGTGAGTGCAAGGTGAAATGCAAACATCTCCTCAGGCCTCTCGGGCACATTGCCAACATAACAAAGCTGTGATGTCAGCCTGGCTTCTCCC
>NW_006383007.1:1085855-1119164 GCF_000327345.1 Myotis davidii
CAGCCTCTGCTTCCGAGGCCCCGCCTCTCTTTGCTGCTTTGGGAGGAGAGCGTGCCTGCAGTGGGTGGCGATGGGGAGCCCTCTGTTAGCTGTGGCGCCTGCCAGCCTGTTTGAAGATAAGGCCCCTGGTTTTGCCCTTCGGGACTTTCTGGTTACCAGTCCTTTTCTCTGACCGCTGACCTGCTGTATCCGTTTCTTGGGGCTTTCGTAACAAAGTGCCACAAATGGGATGGGTTTTAATGTATTGTCTCAGGTTCTGGAGGCTAAAAGTCTGAAATCATGATGTTGGTAGGGCCGTGCTCCCTCTGAAACCTGTAGGGGTGTCCTTCATCGACTCTTCCTGGCTTCTGGTTTGCAGGCAATCTTGGTGTTTCCTGGTACAACTCCGGTCTATGCCTTCATTCCCTCATCATCACATCACATTCTCCCTGTGATTTTCTCTTTCACTCATTCTTCTAAATGTTAACGCCTAACTTCTTATAAACCCAGTGCACTTTGCATGAAGAAACAGGTCCTATTGCCTTTCATGAGACAAGAACAGACTGGCCTCTCCTAGGTGTTGTAACAGACAAATCCCCAGGCCCAGCTTGGCCACATCAATGGCTTCAGCACCTCTTGTCTGACCTCCAAAGGACAGTTTTAGAAGATCAGGGAAAATTATATTGACATGAAGAAGATGGTTCAAATAAGAGGCAGCCCAGCCCAGTAATTAGCAGCGTAGATTAAAGAGACCGATCACTTGCTGGCTATGAACTTGGGCAAGTTACTTAAGCATCAGTTTCATTCTCCTCTGTGGAGAGACGTTATTATATCTGCCTTATAAGTTTGTTGTGAGGATTGAATGGAGCTCATGCTGGACACATGGTTAGCACAGTACTTGGCTCATAGTAGGTAGCGGCAGTTCTTATTGGTGTAAAGAGCTCTGGTTATCCCCCCTTGGTTTACACATTGCTTGCTTTACTTTCTTTTCCAGCTGGTTTCAGATTCATTTTTCCTTTTGGGGCATCTGAAGGTCGAATTTGAGAAAAGGAAAGCAGCTTTGTTTAAAGGATGTGGATGGAAATCTGATTAAACATGAGGTTTCTTTTTTAAAAAAAGAAAGACTTTCACAAGTTTTCATGCAATGTCCTACTAGAGCACTGACGCTTTGTTTGGGTAGTAGAATTAGTGGAGATAAACTAAGTCAGATATTGCTTAGTAATTTAAATGTCAGGCAATTAAGCCTGCAGTGAAGCAGGCAAGGCAAATAGTTTTGTTTGGCTGCAAAGTCACCAGCATTCCTGAAACAATGAGCTCATCATCAAACTCTTCCACGCCATAAAAAAAATCTAGAACTTGTTTGCTCACTTTTGCTTTGGTTTTCTGGGTAGCCAAGACTAAATAGAGCAGTGGTTTTTAAACTATAGAGTCCATTAGAATCATCTGTAGGGCTTTGTAAAAAAGAAAAACAAAAAACCCACAAATCCTGAGTCTTAGCCCCAGAACTGTTCATTTCTAAGACTGGGATGGGGCAGTGGGCCTGATAATCTGCATTGCTATTAAGTTCCCGGCTACTTACTGAACCACACTCTGAGAACCACTCTGTAGACTCCTGTGAGGCACCGTGATGTGGTGTAGAGCACAAGGAGGTGGGTTCAAATTCAGAGGCTGTCCTTAGTAGCAGATTGAATGTCTTCCATTTTGAAATGGAAGTAATAAAATCCCCCTGTTAAGACCATTGTAAGAGTTAAATAAGTTGTCCATAAACCACTTTGTTCACTGCCTGGCATGTATTAGTTTAAAAGATTCTAGTTCTTTTACTGTAAGATTTTTTTCATGATTCATGTAAATATTTCTGAATGTTCTGGGCAACCAAGTCCATCAGATAAACAAGTCTGCTATTTAAATAACTGAAGCCGTTTGAAATCACTAAGATTCTACTTCAGAATGCCTGTGGCATTTTTTTTCAGTCTGGAGTATGTGGGTGGTGTTGTTTAGGTTTTTGTTTTGCTTTTTTCTTTTGCTTAAATGAGTGGTCCTTCCCACTTAATTCTTACTGAGTATCAGGTTGCATAACAGATTGGGAATTTCTCTCTTCTCTAATTTTGAACATTGGAATTTCAGCATGCTTTGATGCGTAGGTGGTACAGGGCAGTGGAAAGGTCACGGCTAGACTGGAAACCCTGAGTTTTCATAATTCATGAAATAATTAGAATCGGACTCCTATTTTGTCTTTTTGTATTCAAAAACAACCGTGTTTATCTGCGTGGCACAGAATCGCCTGAGGAGCTTCTTGAATGTTTAATGTCTACCTTAACACCTCATTTCTAAGGAGTAGGATTCAGTGTGTCTATGACAGGGCCTGGATGGATGCGTTTTAAAGAATCACTCCACGTGATTCAGAGGCCAGATTTCAAGAAAGGCTAGGAATGGGCTGTAATGGTCATGACCGCATTCAAATTCAGGTGCTGCTACTTATCTAGTTGTGTGGACTTGAGCAAATTCTCCACCTTCTTAAATCCTGGTGTCTTGTATGTGAAATGCGCCACTTTTATGCATTCATCAGGACTGTGATGCTGGTTATAGTTAATGTATATAAAGTGCCTTGTACAGTGCTAGGCATGAGGCACCCAAATGCTGCAATATGGTGGCAATTCTTCTAAAATGCCACACATGGAAGGTGTACACATAGATAAATACAAAGTTCATAGGAGGATAGAATTGAAATGAAGCCATTTGGCTCTGGGAATCCATAATATTTTTAAGCCCCAGAGAAAGAGAATTCTCCCATGATTATGTTGACATGACTGGCTTCTTACAGTGCCTTTAGATCAGGCACATTCACATCTAGTTTCTGATTCGTTGGAATTACTTTTTTAGAATCAAAACTATTTTGGATACTGTAAGGTTAAGTGATATTTGCTTGTATTGAAACAAATTATTCAATCTAATATATTAAGTTACTATCAATTTTTACTGTGCCAGAACATTAATTTTTCCATCATTTTAATGTGACAAGATAATGTCTTTTCATTAAATATTAAACACTTCAGGAGAGCCTAGATAATGACATAGTAACACAGAGTAACAGAGCTACTATTATTCATTAACAGGATAGGAAAATCAGCTTAGGAAAAAACATTACTGTAAAGATAGGTTTTTATTCAAAAAGTTAGAAAATATCATATAAGAGCATGTTCACTTGGATTTTTCTCAATGTCTTAATGGCTCTTTGACCATCTCTTAAGCAGTTTTAAGGTATTTTATTCTTTCTACAGGGTGGTCTTTCCCAGATTACTGACATGGTTCTAATTTGTGTTTAAAATTGGTATCATGGCAGTTTTCATTTCCATGCTATTCCTGAAGATCTATGTCAGTGGAACTTTCTGAAGAGAATTTATCAGCCAGGATTGCACATCCATTAAACAGAGCTTAACAACAGGCAGTCCTAATGGGGTTTTCATTTATGGATCTTTAGTGCAGCGTTCCCTAGACAATGGTCAATATTAATTAAAACAATTGAAGTCTGTAAATCTCAATTACTTCTGTGTGAGATGCAGTGGAAAACTTTGAATTATCAAAGAGGATGTAGGAAATTTCCACTTTTTCCTTGCTGTGATGCTGATGCCACTTTAAAACAAATATTATTCAGGGTTCCAGGGTTAATACTATTTATATTTCTAATTTGTTACACAAGAGGGGAAAAGGAGAGGCCTCATAATCCATGTGGCAGCTATCATTCCTGAAGGGAGAGGAAGGTGTGCGAATTCTGGGTTTGTTATTTTTACAATAGTGGATGGGAAAATGCATATGTAATATAAACAAAAGTGTCATTTTGAACTGGTGGGACTTTCAAATATTTCCTTCCAGGTGGGACACCGTGGGACAGTGCGTGATTATCCAGGCTTTAGCCCATCAGTGGATGCTGAAGCGATTCGAAAGGCAATCCGAGGGATTGGTGAGTGGTGCTTTATAATTCCTCTCTTCGTGTTGTAGCAAATTAGATTATATTTTACAGTCCAAAAGTGAAATGGTTCAGTTTTCCCAAGTTGGCTTACTCAGAGAAATTGTAAGATACTTAAAATTGTGAAATAATTAGGAAAAGTATAGGGAACCCAGTTTTATTAAATCTTAAAATTTGCCCTATTTACTTATCACTGCTACCAGCAATAGTAATTATCATCATCATTATAAATTATTACAGGTACAGCCCCTGCCAATCCTTGCAGGACCTCATTCCCATCTCATTCCCTAGAGATAAACTATCTTAAATTAGAGTTCATTCCCATGAAAGTTGTAATTTTGTAACTACATATATATGTACATCATATTGTTTTGCGTGGTCTCAAACAGTATAAATTGAAATCATACTGCATAAATTCTTCTGTAACTTTTTACCCCTTAACATTATGTTTTTGAGATTTATCCATGTTGATATGTTTAGCTCTAGTTCATTAATTTTAACTGCATAGCAGTCTATTCGATTACTATATTGTAAGATGGAAATATTAAGGGAATATTTAAGTTGTCTATAATTCTTTTCTATTACAATATAAAAATATCACATTAAATATTCCTGCTTATGTCTCATGTGCACAGTTGCTAACATTTCTCTAGAATAAAACAATTGAATTTCTAAGTTGAAGGTGTTTATCTTCAAATTAAAATTATTGCCAAACTGCTCACTGAAATGATTATACAAAATAGCATTCGTAGCAGGAATACATGAGATTTCCTCTTGCTCCATATTCTTATCAATACTTGCTAAGGTCATACTATTCCATATTTCCAGTTGAGACTAAAATGATACCTCATTTGGCCCTGGCTGAGTAGCTCAGTTGGTTAGAGCATCATCCCGACATGCCAAGATTCTGGGTTCTATCCCCAGTCAGGGCACATACAAGAATCAACCAATGAATGCATAAATAAATGGAACAACAAATCTATGTTTCTCTTTCTCTCAAAAATTAAAAAGTAAAAGAACTTAAAATTGTACCTCATTCTGAATGTGTGTTTGTTTCCTCTCTTCTCCACATCCCCATGACCAAATAATCATTTCTGGATTATTTGCTTCTTCTTCCATGATTGACTTCTTCATATATTTTATCCATTTTTTTAGTTGGATTATCTTCTTCATGATTGGCAGGTTATAAATTCTGGATATTAAACTTTTTAAAAAATTTCAGGCCATGAAAATATCTTCTTCCGGTTTGTGGTTTTCTTCTAACATTGGTTATAGTAAATTTTATTGCAAGTTTATGGGTCTGAAATGGTTGAGAGAGGGTTATACATGTTTTCTAGTCAGAGATTTGGGTCCAGGTTTCCGCTGCACCAGTGATCAAGATTGTTGCTCCCTGGAGAAATGAGAATTCTCTCACAGGAAACAGATCCACGGTGTATGTCAGCCTCTCATGACATTAAATCAGTTCCCTCTGGCAGTAACTATGATCTTTCTGTATAGTCATATTCTAAAGCAGGCTTCGTAAAGCATCTGAGCTAGATCCTAATGACCTAAGTAAAGGAGTGTAACCTTCATCCTGAAGGTTGCAGAGAGCATTATGATTTCAAGCAAGAGATTAATATGATCAGATGCATGTTTAGGCAGTAATATACAGTATGAGTTATAAGGAGGTCAAATTAGGAGGCTGTTGAAGTTTCTGGGTAATATATGATGAGCACACAGTGGTAGAGGAGAGGACAAATTCAAGAGATGCAGAGGATTGCTACAATGTAGGGAGGAAAGAGGAGAAAGGAGTATAGAATGACTCCTAGGATTTTTGATTGGATGACTACATCATAGTGTGTCATTGATGAGGGAACAGAATGAAAGAAAAGTTAGAAAGGAAGTAGAATGAATTCAATGTGGGGCATGCTGAGTTTGAGATACTTACGCATTTGGAAGTGTCTAGTCATGCACCAACACAGAAGCCATTACAGGTCCAAGTTAATAGTCAGGCTCACAGGACACAACTAGGCTTGACTCTAAGTCTGTGTTGTCTTAACTGTATAGAAAACTACAAGACCACAGATATAGTGGGGCAGTATCTTTCAATGGGAGACATAGTAGCTAGCCAAGTACAGTTCCTTTTATCACATCAATGATGTAGAGCAGGGGTCCTCAAACTTTTTAAACAGGGGGCCAGTTCACTATCTCTCAGACCGTTGGAGGGCTGGACTATTGTTTAAAAAAAAAAACTATGAACAAATTCCTATGCACACTGCACATATCTTATTTTGAAGTAAAAAAACAAAATGGGAACAAATACAATATTTGTATTTGCATGTGGCCTGCGGGCCGTAGTTTGAGGACCCCTGATGCCAAGGTTGTGTATACCCAAGTTGTGTGTGGGTCAGTTTAACACAGAGAAGTTGAGTCTAGCATTCCAATTATTCTTTTATACCATTCTAGTCATGCAGACCCAATGAGTGCAGGCCAGCTCATAGCTCCCCAACCGAGGTGTATTCCTCTACTGCTAAGGAGGCTACCATGACTTACATTATCTTAATATTATAATGATCAAGAAACTAGTGATCATAAGGTCTTTCTTGGGCAGGCCAGCATCAGCCCTGGCCAGATGTTATTCTTCACTCAGGTGGTTAAGTAAATAGGTGTGGAATGCCTGAGAGAGGTATGGACCAGGAGAGATATATATTTTGGAGTCAGAAATTTGGGTTCAAATTCCTGTTCACCACTTAAAAGCTGCATGACTCTGGCAAGTGAGGTAAGTTTTCTAAGTGTTAGTATCTTCATCTTTAGGACAGTTTAATCATACCTATTCCCAGGGCCCCTGTGAATATTAAATATGACAGTAATTACTAGTAAAAGGTGTCTAGTACATGGTGGGTTCTCAATAAATGTCAGTTTCATTTTTTAGAGGAAAGAAGATTTTGATGTCAAGTATGGAGATAAGAAAGAGAAAAGATACAGGATAGTAACTGAACCTCATACGGAAAAAACACTTGGTCCAAAAGCAGTATGTTCCTTGTGCTGCTCCCTCTGTCAGAGAAATATTTAGGCAGTGATTGTTTTCTTCCCCAAAAACTATACAAATAAAGTTAATTGCCTTTTCAAAAAGTCAGGCAAACAAAAAATAAGATTTCAACCTGGAAATTAAAAATTAAAATGCCACCCTTACTGGTGTGGCTCATTTGGTTGAGTGTCATCCCATGCACCAAGAGTTTACCAGTTCAGTCCCCAGTCAGGGCACATGCCTGGGTTTAGAGTTAGTTAGGGTTAGAGTTTCAGACTCTATCCCCAGTAGGGGGCATGCAAGAGGCAGCTGTTTCTCTCTCTTCCCCTCTTCCTTCCTGTCTCCCTCTAAAATCAATAAAAACATCTTCTAGCATACCCGGTTTCGCTCAGTGGTTAGAGCATCAGTTTGTGGACTGAAGGGTATTAGGTTTGACTCCAGTCAAGGGCACGTATCTGGGTTGCAAGTTCGACCCCTGCCCCTGTTGGGGCGTGTGCAGGAGGCAACCAATGGATGTGTCTCTCTCACATTGATGCTTCTCTCTCTGTCTCTTCACTCCCTTCCACTCTCTCTCTCAAAAATAAAAGGAAAAAATATCCTTCGGTGAGGATTAACAACAACAAAATATTCTAAAACAAATAATAATAAAAATTAAAATGCCTTCCTGTCTGCATTTGTTTCAGACCATCAATCATTTTCTTTTGTTCATGACAGGTACTAAGCATCTTTGGATTGGTAGTAAGTAACATTATTTTCATTTCATTTAGGAACTGACGAGAAAACGCTCATCAGCATTCTGACTGAGAGGTCGAATGCACAGAGGCAGCTGATTGTTAAGGAATATCAAGCAGCATATGAAAAGGTACAATTGATGAACATGGGCAGTAAAGAGCTAGTCACTGATGGACCAGGGATGTTCCCATGGATTACGCCCACAGATCCTTTGTTTGAAGACAAGTATAACAGAAAGTACCCAGTTTCCAGTTAACAACCTGGATTTTTGAGTCCTGGTTTTGCCCTTAACTGGCTGAATAGCCTTGGGCATGTTATTTGATCGTTCTGGGCCTTAATTTCTTTACCTGTTGAATAAGCAAGTTGCCTTAGATGGTTGGCTCCATACCAGTAATGATTTTACTCTCCAGGGAATATTTGGCAATGTCTCCAGACACTTTGGTTATCACAACTGCTGTGGGAGAGAGGGATGTTTCTGGCACCTGGTGGGTACAAGTCAGGGATGCTGCTAAACATCCTACAATGCACAAGCAAGGCCCCCACCCCCCAAAAAGAATTATCTGACCAATTATCTGATAAATCCTGTCTAAGATGAGCTTTAATTTCTCTTTTAAGTGTAACATGTATATGTAATTATAGGTTTAATTCATTCAGCAAATGAAAATTTACTCAGTATAAGAAACTGTATTAAGAACTATACAAGAACATTTGTGTGTCTTTTTCTTCACATGTTTTATTTCTTCAATAAACTACTCTGTGTCAGAACTGTGGTACTTCGCTGAGTCAAGATATTCTAGACATTGGAGATTCACTGGTATAAAAAGCAGATCCTCTCTTCTTTCATAGAACTACTATTCAATTAGAAAAATAATAAATAAGTAAATAAAATAAATTCAGATATTGGTAAGTGCTATGAAAGAATTAAAATAGAATGCTTGGTAGAGAATGACTGGTGAATGGCTCCTTTAGATCGGGTGGTGAAGAGATAGCAGTGAGGGGCGTTGTTACCTTACTCTCAACTAAGACTAAATGCCAAGGCTTTCGCTCTGCTTGATGTGGAGAGAAGAGCATTTCAGACAGAAGATACAAATGCAAAAACCCTGAGGCAAATCCAGGTGGGGACATTTAAGGAACAGAAAAAGTTCCAATATGGCAGCAATATGGAAAGTCAAAGGTATGGGTGTAAGAGGAAGCAGAAGGAAGTGATGAGGTTAGAGAGAGTTTTAGAACATTCATGTTTTCATTTATATTGTTACATATGTTCATCTTTCACTAGGTGACTTAGAGAAAGAAAAAGGAAGAGTATATCACACTTACCTTTTTTTTTTTTTTTTTTTTAGAAACTGAAAGATGACCTGAAGAGTGATCTCTCTGGACACTTTGAGCATCTCATGGTGGCCCTCGTGACTCCTCCGGCAGTGTTTGATGCGAAGCAGCTGAAGAAATCAATGAAGGTATGAGCCCTACATGAGTCATTTCTTCCCAGGATTTGACTATGGTGACTTTCTTCCCATGCGCAGTTGAGATACGGGTATAAATCTGATAGATTTTGTCATTTTGTATCTGTACTCTCCAATTGGTAGAACAACCCTGAAGTGGGAAGCAGTTGTAGAACCTTGAACCCAGGTGATCCTGGGCTGAAAGGATATTGTCATTCTAATTTATTTGTTTTTTGACCTGAAGACTCCAATTCTCTATTTTATTGCCATTCAAAATGAATGGCACCATCATCAACCCCACTGGTTAGGCCAAAGACCTAGTATTATCTTTGATCGCTTGCTTTCCCTCATCCTTCAGAGCTCCCAAATCTATCTGGAGGCCTATTAGATCTACTCCAAGATTTATAAAAAATGAGAGCACATCTCTCAAAATCCATTGCTAATATTCTAGTTCACTACCATCATCTTTGACTGGACCATACCAATGACCTCCTAATTGGTCCCTTTGCCTCCATTTTTACACATCTCAAGTTTATTCACACAGAATAGCCAAAATTACTTTTATAAAGTTATTTTTAGAATCGATTATATTATTCAGCTGCATAAATTGCCAATGAATTTGAATACTTAAAATTTAAACTCCTTTCCATGACCTTCATCATCCAGCACAGTCTGGCTCCTATCTATCTCTGTGTCTTTTTAAAATTCTATCTGTGATCAGTCAGGGTTCCCCAGAGAGGCAGAACCAGTAGGCAGGAGATATATATTAAGAGATGTATTGCAAGATTGGTTACATGGGTATAGAGCTAGCTAGGCAAATATAAAATCTGAGGGGCAGGCTTGAACTCTTAGCACCACCTCAAGCTGCTGCCCACAGGTAGAATTTTTTCTTCAGAGAAGCCTCAGGTCTGCTCATACACCCTTTTAACTGACTTAATTAGTCCCACATAAAATATCTAAGATAATCTCCCTTAAAGTCAACTGATAATGGACTTCAGTTATATCTACAAAACACCTTTAGAGCAAACCTAATTAGTGTTTGGTTTAATAACTGAGGAATGTAGCCTGGCCAAGTTAAAATGTAAAACCGTCACACCTTCTCCTGACCATCCCAGTTCAACAAAGACCCAGTTTCAGTCCAGCCATATGCCTTCATCCAAGCTAAACAGAGTAAGGGACAAAGAAAGGTTCGTCCCGGATCCTTGGGGACTATCAGAAAATGTACAGGGAACTTCACATATATTCCGTTAATGAGAGTTTAGTTAGATGGATAAATCTAGCTCTAAGGGAAGCTGAGACACATAGTATGCATTTACTTGGGTAGTTATGTGCTAAGTAAAAAAATTAGGCATTCTATTACTAAGCATGGAAGATAAAAGATATACTGGGTCCACTCAATTTTGTTGTGAACCTAAAACTACTCTAAAAATTCGTGTATTTAAATTTCTTAAATTAATAATTTTTAAAGGCAAGATATGGGGGCAAGTAGGAATCTGCCATGGAGGAACAAGAATTCAGCCTCTTAGAGGTGACTTACCAGGAATTCAGCCTATGCTGCATTGGTGTTGTCTTTTAAAAAAAATTATTTTTATTGATTTCAGAGAGGAAAGGAGAGGGAGAGATAGATAGAAACATCAATGATGAGAGAGAATCATTGATTGGCTGCCCCTCTCCCTACGCAACCTGGGCATGTGCCCTTATCAGGAATCAAACCGTGACCTCCTGGTTCATAAGTTGACATTCAACCATGGAGCCACACCAGCCAGGCCATTGGTCTTATTTTATCAAGTCCTAGTGTAAGTGGCTTCTTTTGAGTCACAGTGTGATTCAGTATAGACCAAGGCTCAGGAGTAACTAATCCCTAAACCACGTTGGCCCCTTATACATTATTGAGGCTTTACAATCTCCCTGAATGAAGAGGGTGATACATGCTGACCAACCTAGTACATTAGTGTAGGGATGAACTCATTCAAAAGAATTGCAGAGCCCTTCCTAAATATAATGGTGTGTTTGAATGCTCACTTCTGATCTCAAATGACGTAGGCTTTTCCCTTTCTACAATTTCTTCCTAGAATTATTCTATTGATTTTTAATTAGAGTATGAAATTTTGGGGGAAATTTGATGTCAGTTAACTCCACATGATTCATATTATTTAAGACTAAAATATGGAATATTAGAAAACTGGTTTAGATCCATAAAGACCCTTATGTTGATTTATTCAAAACTGTTCTTTTCATTCATATAAAACAAGATATTAAGACTGAAATGCATGAATTTAAGTTTTTTAAGTGCTCTAAAAACAGATTCCCTTTTTAGGGCGCTGGGACAGATGAAGATGCATTGATTGAAATCTTAACCACCAGGACAAGCAGGCAGATGAAGGAGATCTCTCAAGCCTACTACACAGGTCATCTTCTCTGCTTACTTTTACCACCATCCACATGTATATGAGCCAGTGTTTGCCTTTCCCAGAAACCCAGCAATCTCTTCTTCACAAGGCTTTTGAGAAGGCAAGACTTCAAAAAGAGGCTCCATTCTAAAATGGGCTAATGTCTGTGGGATTTTCAGAGAAAAAAGGAATATGATTGAGCTAGAAACTGCTCCATAATGATGGCATTAATACTTGCCTTTTGCTCTCAGTGATCACCGCTTAATTGAATCAACTAATCTCATCAATGTAAGAGACTCGAATCATTGTATGTTAACATTATATGTTAAAAGCCACTTAGATCAGCCTCATGACTTTTGGTGGGAAATTAGATGAACCATTTAGAGAATGTGTCTAGCAATTAGCTGAAGTCCTAATAGCCTGTCAGCTATATAAAAATTAACAAGTCCCTGCTCTGCAATCCTGACACTGACTACCCAGGGTTAGCGTGACTTCACAAGTTAGAGCACAGGCCCAAGCAGGCTACCCTAACTTCAGAAATGAGCCACCCATGCAGGTGTTCCCAGGCCACATGCAATTCTAACCAAATGGCTACAAATTGAGGGGTTCTCACTCTTCGCTCAGATGTAGTAGCTCACTAGAATGACTGATAGAACTCAAGAAAGTGCTCTGCGCACAATTAGAGGATTACTATAAAGAATACATGTCAGCACTGGTCAAATGAAGAGATGTGTAGGGAGAGGCCTGAGAGGGTCCCGAATGCACAGCTTCCATGTTCTCAGGATGCACGACCCTCCCAGCACATCAATGTATAATTACCAACCAGGGAAGCTCACTTGGGCTTGGATTCCATGGTCTTTATTGGGGTTTCATTACATAGGCATGATCGATTGGACCACTGGCCACATGATTAAACTCATCTCCAGTGCTCCTCCCCCAAGAGGTCAGGCCGATCTCATGTGGCTCAGAACCTAAATCCTCGAGTCTTTCTGGTGTGGCCAGCTCCTGACCACTCGGATCCCGAGTCATCTTGTCAGCAAATACTCAGGTGTGGTTCATGGGACCTGCCAGGAATAGCAAAGATATTTCTATTATTTAGTAATTTCCAAGGGCTTAGAGGTAACTTACCAGGAACCAGGGACAAATACCAGCCCAGTTCTGTATCATACAACAGCCTCTGTAAACCTCACCAAGAACCGCAAGGGAGCCATGGTTTCTGAGTTTGTGTGTCAGGAAGTCTCTGCAGTGGGAGGGGTCTCCATCAGGGCTGTACTGTCCCCCTGGTCGGGGTTAGAGAGGCCACTTTGAGAAGTTCCCATTAGAAGGTAAACACCTCAGTGATAGGTCAGTGACGGTTTCATTGCTGTTGTGTTAATCAGGGTCTAGTGAGAAAAACAGAAATAGCAGTCGGTATTTTAACAGAGAATTTGATGTAGAGAATTGTTTGAACACCTTTGGGAGGACTGAAAAGTGAAAAGGGCACAGAGGTATAACTCCCAGGGCTGGGATGCCAGAGGAAAGAGGTTGGGGTTTTCAGATACTAGAAGCTCAGAGGAGAGGCACGTCTTGCAGGTGTTGATGCCTCAGGGGCTGGGAGGAGAGGCTTAAGGAGCTGGAATTCAGACTCTGTGAAAGGTTCCATCTGGCCAGAGCTGGACCCCGAGGGGGATGCTAAGCGACTTGTCCTAGTAGTCGGGACAGCTGCTGCTGTCAGGGAGAAAGCCCTTCACGGAGTTGCCATTGACCTGAATAGCAAGCAAATAGCATGTTCTTCTTTCCTCCTCCCGCCTTCCAGTCTCCCTCCAGTGCTCCCCTCCGCCCCCGAATTGGTGGAACCTAACGGGTGTTCGGGGTGGGTACAAAAGAGAAATGTAATTTGTAGAGTCCCAAACCCAGCTCCACAAAGCAGGGTACAGAAAGGTAAATTTGGAGTAGATGAGATAATTGCTAAATGGGCACAGTGGGTACATTGTAAGTGTTTAAAAAAATTGGTTCCATTAGTTCAACATATAATTTGGTTCCATTAGTTTATTTACGTATGAAAAATCATCAGAGCCAGGTCCTGCTGCTTCCTGGTGTTTCTTAGAAAAGTCACCGCTCCATGAGGTGACCTGCCCCAGGGTGGCCCCCTGGAGGCCAGCTCTTATGGACAAACAGCCCTGGATGTATGCTCTGTGGAGGCGGGCTTTTTGTCTGTTTCCGTTCACTGCTGTGGCTCCCGTGCTCAGAACAGCAGAAGGCAAATTCAAATATTTATTGAATGAATAGCCTCAAGATCCAGATTGGGATCTTAAGAACCAAGTGACATATCCAGCATTTAGGGCTGTTGTTTTGTAAACATGACAAGCGATAATAGTTCCGAGTCACCAGATGCCGTGATATCTGGGTGAGCTGAGCTCTCTGAGGCCAAAAGAAATGGAATTGCATGTAGGTCACTGGTGAGTAGGGATTAATGATACACTAAACGTAAAGAAAGGAAATAGTCTCAATTAGGCACAGCCACGCTTTACAGAGACTCGGCACACAGCAGCCTTGCTCCAGGGACTCGGCTACCTTGTCACTCCCTCCGCATCAAGCATGCACTGCGCCCCGCGCTGATGTTCTCATTACAGCCACTCCTTCTCCTACCGCTCTGCCTCTGCTGTTTTTGACACTCACTGCCCAGTAACTCCTCTTCCCTGGCCGTGCAGTGTCTGTCTACTCAAAGCTTGTATTTGCCCTTGGTTTCTGGTTATTCTTGGCCTCTGTTTTGTGCCTTATTTCTGGGAGTCTTTTCACTCTTTTGCTACTCTATTGCCTCCGTCTCCTTTTTCTGTACAGCTCATTCCCTGAGGGAACACATTCAGTGGGCTCAGGAAGGCACTGGCTAGTAGAGAGCATTATTTTGGACAACACTGTCCCACCCAGTCACCTCTTAGGTTGCTGGCCACCTAGAGTCAGATGCCAACCCTGTTGCAGTCAGCTGCAGCAAGAGCAGTGGTGCCATGTCCTGCGAAATGGTGACCCAGGCATGAGCAATCCATTAAAGGGGGCTATCTGCTTGGCCCTCCTAAAGGAACTAGGCATTGTATTTCATATTCTTATTTCTTGAAAACTATCTGGGGTCAAGGGAGGTGTGGGGAGGCTACATAAAATGACTATAAGGCCTCATCTAGAAGATTGTAAAATACTTCCTCAAATTCTAACACGTGAGAGCTTTATTCTTTGGCTTGATATTTTTAAATAATTATTTTTTTCTAATTAAAGTGAGGAATAGACATAATGATACCATGACTATTATGTAAAAGGGTGCCTACCTAGTGTTATTATTACTTAGATAATTTATGGTGAATTTTGCTTATTTGAATTGCTCTGGAAAAAATATAGATTTCATAAAAACAGACTAAAACATGCTGGGAGAGTTTGGATCTCTACACAATTCTTGCTACTAGATAACCTATCACTTTCTATAATTGTATTTTATTGATTTAAAAGGACAAGCATTCATATGACTAATTTATAGAGCCCTTAAAAAGGATGCAGGCAGAGTTCAAACGGCCACCTGGTGTCAGCTGCATGCAGGTATATGACTCTGAGAGGATCAGTGAGCATGGATGGAGCAGAGCAAGGCCTTAAACTCAGTGCACACTGCATAACAGGCCATGCAGGAGGAGCTACAACTAGTCAGCCCTGAAACAGGTGGACATGCAGTTGTCATTTGTTATGGAAAAATCGTGTCTTTTAGGGTAGCTTTTCTTTTGAGAGCTATCAAATAATATAATCAGGCTCTATGCACCCATAAAACAAATATTACAATGGCTCAGATACGGTCTTAAGTGTATTTCTCCCACATGCAGATGAGGTCTGGAGACAGGCAATTCTAGGACTGGCATGAGAGCACCTCAGAACTTTCCGGAGTCCAGGCCCCTTTCTGCTTATGCTTCTGCCATCATATAGACGTAGTCCTTATCTTCATAGGCCAGGACGGCTCCCTGAGCTCCAGGTGTGCTCAGATATGCACCTACAGACCAGGCATGAGGGCGGAGGGTAGATCTAAGATGGGCGTGAGCCATCCCTTACGGAGGTTTCTCAGCAACGCCGCATTTGTCTGCCTACATTCCACTGACAAGAACTTAGTCATGGAGCTGTACGCGCTAAGAGGAAAGCTGAGAATGTAGTCTTTATGCTGCGGGCATTATGATTTGCTCAAGATGAGGGTTCTATTGCTACAGAAGAAAGAGAGAATAGAAACTGGAAGGCAGACTAGCAGCTAGCCCACTCAAGCTTCCCCACTGTACTAGTACGTGTGTTCCTTGGTGCCATTGTCAGATGAAGCGGACCATGGTTTGATCCAGAATGGCAATTCTTTCTGTCCCTGTGCACCTACCACAACACGTACTATAGTCATAGCTACAACAGGGTACCCATCTCAGAAGAACACCAGGAAATTTTTTAAAAAAGCAAGGTTTATTTTATCAGGTACTCATTTCTGGACAACGTGGACACTTAAACTTTTCTCTGGTTTATAATACTATTTTCCAGTTTGTCAAGGCTTAATTCCATTCTTATGTGGTTTCAGTGTATAAGAAGAGTCTTGGAGATGATATCAGCTCTGAAACATCTGGTGACTTCCGGAAAGCTCTGTTGACTTTGGCAGACGTAAGGTTTATCTTCTACTTTTTAATTCCTCAATTAGCTGTATGCTCAATAATAATTAGGGGGTTTAAAATTAACCAAATGGAGACAATGAGCTTGTGATTTTCCTTATGAAATGATTCACTCACTTTGTGTTTGCATTGCCATGGAACAGTATGTTTAACCACCATCCGAAAAGTATAATGTCATCATGTAACAAAAAAATCTTTTGATGGTCAGTAATATGGATTAAAAGTGTTAAGATCAGGTTTCACAATACATTAGAAATGTTCTGATAATTCATCTGACGTAAAATAATTGCCCATTTCTATTTTAAGTATCTCCATTTTAAGACATGCTTATTTTTATCTGTACTCCAAAGAATAAATATTCCTTTTGTTAGCATTTAAATTAAGTACGAAACATAATACAGACAAATTGTCTTCAGAGATGGGTATATTAGTCTCAGGATTTTAAAAAAAATAACTTGTAGCTACTTCATCGTTATACCTTTGGAAGAGTTGCTAAATCACTCATCACCATGTGACTAAATGACTCCACACTTTGCTGTCTCTTTTTAGGAGGCTCATGACTTTATAATACAGGTGGGCAGGGTCAAGGATGAGCTGTAATCCCAGGTGTGTGTAAGAGAGGAAATAAACCTGTCCCACTGGCCTCTTCAGCTGATTTACGCAGCCTGTAACGTGTGAGAGAACCCCACAGTGGCCTCAAGCAGCACTTGTCAAAGTGAGGCAAATGCTACTAAGAAACAAGTTCCCCTAATTTTTGTTTCAGATATTTCAAATGGTGAAAACCTTATGAGAGTCGCCAATTTATGGGGCATTGCTGCAAACATACACCCCAGAGGTTTATATTCAAAAGTATAAACAGGGCACACACACATACTCACAGGAGGCAGCAAAGATTAGGGCTTCCGGATAGGGTTTCAGAATCAAACAGACCTGGAATCGTATGCTTCTCTGTTGCCTACTAGCTTTATGTGTCTGGACACATTACCTTAAGCCTCAAAGCCTTTGTTTTCACATGGGTAAAATTAAAGTAATAATAATACTAATGTCATAGATGCTGCAAAGGTAGGTAGGTAGGTAGATAGATAGATAGATAGATAGATGATATGAAGTACTTAGCACATAGAAAGCAATCAGTACGTGGTAGTGGTGGCTGATTATTATTAAATCAATGACAATCAGCATTTTTATGACTAGAGCAGAATGCACAAAGAGAGAACAAGGCAAACAGACTAACAGTAGAGAATCAGCAGCACTGAAAAGAAGCAAATAAGTCATGCAAAAATCAGACAGGCATACAAGGGTCTATTTGAAAACAGGAACAAATGCTTTTTAAACATTATAGCCAATATTTCATGCACCTATAATTTTCAGAGTAATTCAGGCAATCCTCTTGCCCTCTCTACCTCCTGCCTCTATGAGCTGAAGTGCTTGCACAAGAACACACACTTAGCCACAGAGGCTTCAACCAGAGCTGCTGGGGACCTTTGAACTGCGTTGTTGTTTTTTAATTAGATTTTTTTTTTAGAGAAGTTTTAGATTTAAAGAAAATTTGAGCAGAAAGTACAGAGGGGTCCCATATGCCCCTCCTCCCGTCCCCTCACTATTTCCTCTATTACTAACGTATTGCATTAAAGTAGTACATTCGTTACAGTTGATGAATACTGATACATTATTATTATTAACTAAAGTGCATAGTGTACGATAGGGTTTACTCTTCGTGTTATACAGCCTGTGAGTTTTGACAAATGCGTAATGTCACGTATCCATCAGGACAGTATCATACAGAATAGTTTTCCTGCCCTAGAAATATTCTGTGCTCCAACTAGTCATCTCTCTCTTCCTCCCTCCAAACCCCTCACAACAACTGAACTTTGTAGTGTCTCCATGGTTTTGCCTTTTCTCGACTGTCATATAGTTGGAATTATACTATCGTGGGTAGTCTTTTCAGACTGGCCCCTTCACTTAGCAACATGCTACGTGTCTTTTCTTGGCTTCATAGCTCATTTCCTTTTTATCGCAAATACTATTCCATTATATGGGTATACTATAGTAGTATGTCTCACCTGTGGAAAGGCATCTTGGTTGCTTTTAAGTTTAGGTGATGATGAATAGAAATTTCTGTGAACATGTAGGTCACATTCATGTGCAAGTTTTTATGTAAATATAAATTTTCAACTCCTTTGGGTAAATACCAAGGAGTAGGAGTATGTTTAGTTTTGTTAAGAAACTGCCAAACTGTGTGGCTGTACCATTTTGCATTCCCACCAGCAATGAATGAGAGTTCCTGTTGCTGCAATCCTTGCCAGCAATATGGTGTTATCAGTGTTTTGGATTTTAGCCATTCTAATAAGTGGTATCTTATTGTTTTAATTCTCAACTCCCTAATGATATTTGATGTTGAGCATCCTTTATGTGCTTTTTTACCATCTGTATATCCGAGGGTGCTCAGACCTTTTGCCCATTTTCCAGTTGGGTTCTTCCTTATATTATTGCTGAATGTTAAGAATTCTTTATATATTTTTGGATATAAGTCCTATATCAGATATGAGTTTGCCAACAATATTTTCTCCCAGTCTGTGGCTTGTCTTTTCATTCCCTTATGATCTTTGAATTTTCAGAGTAGGAAACTACAGCTCAGAAAATTGTGTGATGTTGCCACAAATTCCGTGGCCAGTCAGTGACAGAGCAACAACTAGAGCCCCAGGAGCCCAAGTCCTCTGTGAACCTCTCAGACACCCTGCTGGTGGGAATACCATGCATTAGAATCTTCTGTCTTTACAAGGGTTGCCCTTGCTCTTATCTTCCTTGTTTAGGGCAGAAGAGATGAAAGTCTGAAAGTGGATGAGCAGCTGGCCAAAAAGGATGCCCAGGTCAGTAACAGAGCAAAGAAAACATCTCCTTTAACTACTACCCCCTCACCCCTTGTCCACCTTTTCATTTCTGTGGCACAGCTGGGGCTGCGGTCTCCTGCCCTGTCTGAGGAGAAGGCTGGGGGTCAGCCTTCCCCAGGAGGGTTATTATTCCCCTCGCCCCTGCCACCCCACTTCTCAGATTTCTACTCTGCTAAATGTGAGAAATTTGAATAATTATCTTGCTGACTCTAAAACAAAAGAAACCTCCTCTCCTCTTAACCCTTCAAAAAGAGACAAGAGGACTGTGTCCATAAGAACATTTAAGTCTCCCCGCCTTGTCCCACAGATTCTCTATAACGCTGGTGAGAAGAAGTGGGGCACCGACGAAGATAAGTTCACAGAGATCCTGTGTCTAAGGAGCTTTCCCCAGCTCAAACGAAGTAAGGACTCTCATTATAATCTTTTTGGCTCTGTGTGGCTTTGCAAATGTTTTTTTGCATTTAATGTACAAAATTCCGGAAAACGAAGTTAAAAATTGCAAAGGTGGTTCCATTTTTATGTATCAACAGTTCAGGAAACAACAAGTCAAGGCAGAACTGACATGATTCCTGTTCCCCTAGAGCAGCGGTTCTCAACCTGTGGGTCGCGACCCCTTTGGCGGTAGAACGACCCTTTCACAGGGGTCGCCTAAGACCATCAGAAAACACATATATAATTACATATTGTTTTGTGATTAATCACTATGCTTTAATTATGTTCAATTTGTAACAATGAAACTACATCCTGCATATCAGATATTTACATTACAATTCATAACAGTAGCAAAATTATACTTATGAAGTAGCAACGAAAATAATTTTATGGTTGGGGGTCACCACAACATGAGGAACTGTATTCAAGGGTCGCGGCATTAGGAAGGTTGAGAACCACTGCCCTAGAGGCTGAGTAGATACCTAGTGACAGGTAACAGATGGGAAGGGTTGGTGGGAGGAAAAAAGGGGCCGCCCTCTGGGGTGAGGGCAGAGAGGAGTGTTCCTGTGGATGGAGGACCCTGGCTGCATTGCTTCCACCCCAACACTTCCCTAGTTAGGCACTTTCCAGAAAAACCAGGTGCTGTTAATGAGTTAGCATGGATTACCATTCACCTCTCTCTGAAATGAAGGTAAATTGGGGAGCCCTCTTTGTCAGACCAACTATTATGTGGAACTGCCACGCTTCTACCCTCTCACTCATGCAATGCATCTCCCTGAGCCATTCTGGAAGCCACAGCACCTGGAAGCCCAGAAGCCCATTTCCTGTGAGCACCTGACTGTGGCTCCAGGTGCAGGTCAAGACAACAGTGCCAGTCACAGTGCATGACCAGGCTTCTGCTGAGTCATGAGAAAATACGAAGATAGTACCAGGATTTTTTAATTCTGAAGTTTCCCTTCCTTAAGTTTGGCATTAGGATTTCATTTATAAAATAATGGTAATTGTATATCATAGTTGCTTTATTAACATCTTTATTTTATTTATTTAATCCTCACTCGAGGATATTTTTCCATTGATTTTTAGAGAGAGTAGAAGAGGGAAAGATAGAAATATCGATGTGAGAGAAACACATCAATTGGTTGCCTCTTGCATGTGACCTGACCAGGGCCTGGTCAGGTGACCTGATCAGGGAGGAGCCTCTTGCATGTGACCTGACCATGTGACCTGATCAGGGAGGAGCCAACATCTTCATTTTAAAAACAAAAAACAAGCAATCTTAGATCTCTCTCCAAAATTTCTTTCTTTCTTTCTTTCTTTCCAAAATTTACTTGGAAAAAATTACTTGACTTGCAAAATATGCCCATATACTTGCATGTACAGGTTTTGCTTTGGGGCAAAAACTGATCAAGAAATTGGAATGCCTTCAGGTACGTGAGAGGTAGGCCATGCCGCTGAGGGAATGATCTGCTCGGCAATAAGAAATCTTACTAGTGAAGACTGTGTTGGCAGATAACACATATTTGATTAATGACCCAGGTGCTGCTATAATTTAAACACAGCCTGCCTTCCTAGATATATTATTTAACCTTTTAGGCTATTTTAAATGCTAACAACCTGGGGAAAGGGAGAGGAGAGAGAGAGAGGAAGATCATTGAAGAAAAAGGCCTGTGAAGTTCAGGTTTTATTGTAGTTTGTTTTTTTTTAAAAAAAAAAAAACACGAAAAACAAAAACCTCCAAGTTCCAATTTTGATGAGTTAAAGAAGGGGTTTTGAGCTCACCACTTAACAACTTGATTTGCTGCGTGTCAGTTAAAAAACTGTAATATATTCATGTGTGGTCGACTGTGATGCTTTCACTGTTTTTGTGGTACTGCTTTTTAGCGTTTGATGAATACAGAAATATTAGCCAGAAGGACATTGAGGACAGCATAAAAGGAGAACTATCTGGACATTTTGAAGACCTACTGCTGGCCATAGGTAAGCTCTTGAGTGCTTCCAAACTGAGTTACTTTGCACCTGATGTGAACAATGTCGGGGTGAGCTCCTTGTAAGAATCCTGACTGACCCATCTCTAGGCTCCCACAGCATCCATTTAACAATATGCTCAACAGATATGGGTAAATGGATGTATGAAAAAAGTAATTTTTTTAATCTTACTTTGCTTTTAACTTTGTATTTGGCTTGTCACCACATTTGGATGGTACACTCCTTGAGAGATAAAAATATGACATTTCTATTGGCATTTCTATTGAGCTTTGTTGAAAGCTGAGATGTGAGCCAATTTGGTGATTTCCCATTTTGGGTCATTGGACGATGTCAGTGGCTAGTTGAGCTCAGGTGGAACTATGGGTCTCCTCCCCTCGGTTGTGCTAGCAGGGAGTGCGTCAGAAAGACTCATGGATAAACAAGCAGACAGAGACGCTGTCATATAAGGCGATCTGCCTCTCATGAGGTGAGGAAGGTGCGGCCAGAGAATGAGAGATGATTCAAAGACAGGATTCGATTCAAAGACAGGATTCGGGGACCCATCTGGTCAGAGTCAGGCAAGGGAATCTGTCACGTGCTTGCACACACCCAGGATTGTTGGGAATCCTAAACCGCTGTAACTTAGGGTGGTGACTGGGCTTGCTGCGGCTTCTTCTCCATTAATTCCAGGGCAGGAGTGCCCATATGAAAACGCATTTCTGTCATCCACGTGATAATGAGTAGCTCCTCTGGTGAGATCAGGAGAGCTGATGTCTGAAGGTGCCCTCCCCTGGCGTGGGCCTCTGATTCATCTTCAGATGTTAATTACTGTGCCTGGAGGTGAGCTCCCACGGAGGGTTCCTCACGTTGTATTTTTCAATAAATGCTCATCTGGCACTTACCACGTGCTCAGCGCTGCGCTAAACTCGTTACAAATATCAACATATTTAAGCCTTATAACAATCCCCTGGGTTAGAGGTGGTCGAGATGGTAAACCTGAGGCACATGAAGTTCAGTACCTTCCCAGGCCACCCAGGGAATGCAGGTAGAGCTGGGGTCACCCAGTGGTCAGGCTCCACAATCTGTGGGGAGAACCAGCCACCCAGTGTATAAACAGAGGCTGAAACACACACACATGACACAGTCTGTACTGAAGTATTTTAAAGTAAATTACAGAAAAGACACCAGGTAGCAACCACTCACAAAGTTTCTTCCACGTATGTCATTTCACTTGACTTCTAATCCTCTCTTCAGTGCCAGAACAGGGCTCTTTATCCAAATGCTGGTAAAAAAGAAGGAAGGACAGAAGGAAGGAAGGAAGGAAGGAAGGAAGGAAGGAATACTGTTGACTCTGAATTGCTAAAAGATAGGCCAACATAGAAAAAGCTTCTTTTTCAATTAAAAAAAAATGGAATAGAGCTGTTTGCATAATCAGTTCGGAGGCAATGATGTAGCCAGTTTATTTTTTTCCATTTCACATTGTTGCTCTTTACATCAATTTTGCTACCTGCTATCATATTTGAAAAACTTCATTGAAATGTGTGAATTCTTACTCATTGAGCTAAGAAGCATTCTTGGAAATACATATTGAATGACACACAAAATTTAGGTTATAATGTATATTGTTTTATTAAGTAAAAGAAAGATCTTAAAATTCGACTAATTCAAAGTTCAAGATATGTCACACTCATTTTCTATTTGTTTACTATTGGAATACATCACAGTTTTTCTCATCTTTACTGAGCTATAACCCACCATAAAATTCACCCATTCAAAGTATGCATTTTAGTGCTTTTTAATATATTTACAGAGTTGTGCAACCATTGCCACAATCTAAATTTAGGATATTTTCATCAGCTCCCACAGAAACCCTGTACCCACTAGCAATCACCCCTCAGCCCTTAATAACCCATACTTTCGATGTTGATAGAGCTGCCTATTCTAAATATTTCATGCATAAGGAGTCTAATACAGCATGTCAACACATAGTGTTTCATATGAAAACCCACCTGAGCTGTATCACCTTAGAAAGGCATAATAGAACATTTCTAGTTGTCAAATCTGGACTTAGGGGAGGCTCTACTCAAAAAGACTCCCCATAGGGAGAAAGCTTTCATCTCAGGCATGTGCAGGAGTCTCAGAACCAACAGAAAGGGTTTCTCTTTGGTGTGGGAGTTGGAGAAGCCAGGGAGCATGATGGTTGGGGTTTGACAGGAGATGTGTTTGGCTCTGCCACCTCACTCTCGGGACAAGCTGGTAGGAGGGCATGTTTCATGTTTTAGTGCTTGCTCGGGTGGGGGGCAGCCAGAGTTCAGGGGGCTGGGGGAGGAGAAAGGACTGACTGAAGTTTGGTCAAGACATCACAGAAGGTGAGAAATGGGCAGCTGTGGCCTCTTGGTCACTGTAATTCATTTCAGTGGACTCCCTGCATGTCAGAAATGTCCCTGAGTTTTCCTACTTTCGATGTTGGGTGCTAGAGCAAACTTTCTATCACTATGTCTAACACCACTTCCCAACATTTTAGGGCATAAAGAACAAACCTGGTGGTTAAAAGCATAAAGCAGAAGACAAGCTAAAGGGTTAGGAAGGCAGGGGGAAGTATTCTATAAGGGTTTAGCTTAGGGAGAGGGAGATGATTAAAAAGTTTATTAGGATAAAGTGGGCATAACAACTTTTAATATAAGTATTAAGGCTTGCTTAATATGAATTTCAGAAAAAAATAGGTACAACCGATCCAAATGATTGGTTTATTCTCAGACAACTTCACATCTAACACTGTTTTCATATTTGTCCCAGATTCCACGTTTGGGTGTCTAATACATCCTCTCTCCCCCGCCCCCTGCTGCCCCACTATTTCTCTTAAGTCAATTACACAAACTGAAGGCCTTTCCAGTTCCTTAAGAGAGCCAGTAAGGCACTATGGGAAAGCTACTTATCCTGGTTCTGACCTCTAATATTCATTATAAAATTTATTCACTTTCATCAGATTCCTATCTGCAGATCACATAGGCTATAAAAGTACGTGTGTTGCAATAAATAGATTTTCTCTCTACAGACTTTTCTATTCCTGATGATTTTCACTTTATTTAAACTATACTTAATTTGCTCATGTTTTTGCCAATTGCTTTTTTTTTGCTTGTTTGTTTGTTTTACATCTGCTTTACCTGTTATTTCAAAATAAAGAATTAAAAGTTTGCAGTATTTTTCAGTAACTGAATTTAGATACAGTCACTTAAGAGAAAATCTTTCCATTTGAAAAACTGGTTTAAAAATGAGCTCCAGTGCCTCTTCTTACCTAACGACTTATCTGGGCAACATCTCTGCAGTCTCTAGACCAGCCGTGGGCAAACTATGGCCCGTGGGCCAGATCCGGCCCATTTGAAATGAATAAAACTATTGAAAAAAAAGACCGTACCCTTTTATGTAATGATGTTTACTTTGAATTTATATTAGTTCACACAAACACTCCATCCATGCTTTTGTTCCGGCCCTCCGGTCCAGTTTAAGAACCCATTGTGGCCCTCGAGTCAAAAAGTTTGCCCAGCCCTGCTCTAGACCCAAGATATTCATCAGTAGTCAAAGCTGTTAGAAATGGAGCAGTGGCCCACCCTGGGGAGTTATCAGTGGAAGCGAAGTTGTTGGTGTGTCTGAGATCTGGAGATGAGTCATGTGCTGTGGGAATTTCTTTGGCAGCTAATTTTACTTTCCCCACGGCTAAAGATCACTTCTGCTAACGTTCTGTGCAAATATGATGCTACAAGGCTTTGAAATCTAGGTTAAGTATTCATTCTTTCATTCTAAATAAAGGCCAGTAGTGGGGAGGGAGTAAAATGGCTCTGAATCATTTCTAAAAACATTTTACTGTATATTAACTCAATTTCAATTAAATGACAATGAACATACTTTTATTTTTTTCTACAGTTCATTGTGCAAGGAACATACCTGCCTTTTTAGCTGAAAGACTGCATCGCGCTTTGAAGGTTGGTCTGGAAATTTCATACATGTTCTTAGCTTCCCTCATGGAAAATGTAAAAACATTGCCATTATTGATGCAACTCCATTCCCTTTGATGAGCTCTCTGTTGTAGCTAATCCGTGCCATGGATTGATCATGAGTGTCCTAATCATTAGAGCAGTCGGTACAGTAAAGTGTTGACTAAATTACTTCCCCTGGTTCACAGGCAATGGAACCTGTTTTCGAACGGCACACCTCAAACCTGACCCCTTAGGTCCAGTGGCCTCTCAAGCCTCCTTACTTAAATAGACCAAACTGCCTTGTCTGTCGTTGCCCCTGCTGGATGGTAGCTCCGTGAGCAGAGAAGTTTGCTTTTCTCTTTTATATATTCAGACCCTAGCACTGGGCCTGGCACATAGAAGATGCTTGCTCCACTGTCCTTACTGGACATTTCCTAGGGGAGTCCACGTGCACCTTCTGAGTTATGTCCAAAGTAAACACATCATGTCCCTCACTTCACCTCCCCGCCACCCCAGGTCCGCTCCCCTTCCTGCGTTCAGCCATCTCAGTGGAAATCCCCAGCAGGACCTGCCCTGGCCCCGCTCCTGAAGTCATACCACTCCTCCCATCCTTGTTCTGTGCCTCAGCCTCTTCGGCCCTCCTGTCCCGGACTATGCCAGGTCTCTTCCCACATCAGAGTCTGTGCATTTGTTGTCCTCTCTGCCTGAAAGGTACCTCCTCCAGGTCTACCTGTGATTGGCTCCTTCTCACCTGTCAGGTCTCTGCTCGAACATCATCTCCTGAGAAAGGTCTTCCCTGACTACTCAGGTCAATTGTTTCCCTTTTAGTCACACTCTGTTCCATAGTTCTCATTACTATTTATTTAAACACTTTGTTAATTTTCTCTACTGACCATCTCCATTCATTGGAATGTTACCTGCATGAGGAGAGAGGTACGGCCTGTGTTGTTCACTATCATCTGCGCAGTGCACGAAACAATGCCTGGCACACAGGACACGTTCAATATGCATTTGTTGAATAAATGAATAAATGAATAAATGAATTGTGTCAATGTAACTGCTCGGGAATTTTACGCGCCTCCCTCTCCTTCATTCTGTTCAAACGATACATCCAGTTTTTTTTTTGTTTTTTTTTTTTTTCAATCTTAATGTTCTTTTTTTTTTATGTTTTTTTTTTAAATTTTATTATTTATTACAAAGGATATTACATATGTGTCCATTTTTTCCCCCCGCCCAAGACAGTCCCCTAGCCTCCCCCATCCCCCAGTGTCTTATGTCCATTGGTTATGCTTATATGCATGCATACAAGTCCTTTGGTTGATCTCTTACCCCCCTACCTCCCGCCCCGGAACCCTCCCCGGCCTTCCCGCTGCAGTTTGCCTTTACAAGCATCTCTCAAATCGACCCATTTTCTCCATCGCACCGCCGTTTTTCCAGGACAGGCTATCAACTTCTCTTTTTTACGTTAGTGCCAAAGCTTCCAGTCTCATTCTGTTATCTTCATCCTCCCCTTGACCCACGCTCCATTCCTCATACCGCTGCCAGGGAGATCTTCAGAAAGCGCAACTCTGCTCCCATCTCTGAACTCTCCTGTTGAAAAGACTGCAATAGTTCTTCACTCTTGGGATAAAGTCAAAACTTCGTTTTGTGGCTTATAAGTCCTGCCTTTCCAGACACATCTCTTGCTATTCCTCTTCATTATTTGTGTGTCCTTGAGTGTGGCATTCTTTCTTGCCCTAAACCTTCACACCTGCTGTTTTCTCCATTGGAACATTTTTTGGGGGTTTTTTTTGTTTGTTTGTTTTTCCTCTTTCTGTGAACCCCACCCCTTCTCCTGTCTGGTTATTTAGGCCTCAGCTTAAATACCACTTTCTTAGACCTTTTCTAATCCTTAATCTATTTTAGGCTCCCCTCATATGTGTGCCTATAGTACCCAATATTTCTTATATGCCACATTATATTATATGGCCTGTTTTCCTACCTGTATCCTTTGCAAAATTGGAAGTGTCCCATCTCTGTTTGCAGCATGAGGCATGGTACTGGCACAAAGTAAGCTCTCGATAAATATTTCTTAAACAAATGAATAATGAGGTTTTATGTTCAACGAGGGGAGGAGAGTCACCACGGTGGACTATTTTGTGCACCGTTATCTGTTTCTTATAAATATAGATTTATACGCTGTTCTGTGGCTGACTTGTGCTGTGGATGTCTACATCTCTTAACAGGGTGCTGGAACCGATGAGTTTACTCTGAACCGAATAATGGTTTCCAGATCAGAAATTGACCTTTTGGACATTCGAGCAGAGTTTAAGAAGCGTTGTGGCTATTCTCTCTATTCAGCAATTAAAGTAAGTCTCTTCTTAAAAACAGCAAAACACATTTTGCCTTTCTCTCCCTATTCTCGTTCCGTTACAATCCTTAGAACATGGAGATATTTGACTTAGATTTCTCTCTCTTTGTCAGTGTGTAAATGTGTAGTGGGAGCAAAACAGCCCTTAAACATAGAGACTGTTTTCAGCTCAGGAATCTCAGCCACATGATAGATACCCACTTTTTTTTTTTTTCCGTTTAGTGGCCACTAATTTTTCTTCTTTTTTGAATTGCATATGCAAATTGTTTACCTATTTTTATATTGCACTGTTTTTATTTATTTTAGTGTTTCTTTATGAAAATGACAGGAAAGAAAACTACATATTTTAAATTTCCTCTCTGTGTCATGAGCATGGTTCTGCACCTTGGAGTTCTTTTCATTGCAGGATATCAGAAGCTTTCTCAGTCTTTTAAATAGCTGTGTATCATTCTATTATTTGTCTACTTATACCCACCACATCAACAGATGTTTCCAGTTTCTTGCTATTGCAAACAATGCTGCCATATGCATACAGTTTCCTAAGGTACAAGTGTATCTGTGGGATAAATTTGAGCAGTTATTTTCCTGAGATAAATTCTCAAAAGTGTGTAGGATTGCTCAGACAGATGTGAATATATTTGTAATTTTGGTAAATATTACCAGTTGACTTCCATCTGTACTTCCATGAAGAATATATGAGTCCTTGTTTCTCCACAGCTTTGGCACAGGGGGTGTTTTCTAGCTTTGTGTTTGTATTATCTGATAGGTGAGAAATTGCATCTCAGTGTAGTATTAGTATATCTTTTTCTTAATAAGAAGAAAGCTGAACATGTTTTAATGTCTTAAATGCCATTTGCATTTCCCTTCTAGTAATTTTTTTTATGTTACTTGCCCATGATTCTATTGAAATTTGGGTTTTAAAATTTTTTGAGGGGGTGACAATTTCTAAGACCTCTTTTCATGTATTTTAGATTCACCTTTCGTCTATGAATCATAACTATTTCCCCCAGTGTGTTGTTTTTTATTGACATGGCTGAAGGTGTTTTTTTTCATACTGTTTGGCACCAAATAGAATTCATCAATGTTTTCTTTTATAGTTTCTTGATTTAAAAAAAATTAATTCCTTACAGTCTGGATGAGAATCCTTAAATATGTTACATAACTTCCTTTCAGTTTTAAAGAATGAAACCAGTTTTCATTGTCCTCAGATCTTAGTTGATATTATATATGTAGATAAACCCCAAATAAATGACAAATTATAAAGAAGTAAGACCTGAAAAAATTGTGTAAGAGGCTTCCATACATGGAGCTAATGGTAAAGCCACAGTCCCAATAAGAATATGACAACTTGGAAACGATGAATGAAGGGGCTAGCCCCCATTGAAGATTGTTCTTTACGTCAGCCTCCAAGACGGCACCCAGGCCATGAGTGGTAGAGAAGGGTGGTCCACGCTGGGTTCCTGAACAAAATGGAAGCCCAGGTTGAAGGACAAGCCGTCACATTGCCCCAGCCTCTGGAGTCACTGGCTAGGTGCAAAGATGGAGGGCTGGCTTCACAGACGTCCTACAGGTCTCTGTGCCTCAGCCTCATCCACCTAACAGCTGTCTGGAGAAATCAGCTTTGGCGATCATTAGCCCAGACATGAAGACAAATGGATCTCAATTAGTGTAGAGTCACGGAGACCCAAGCTCAGAGGTGGCACCCAGAGGACAAACCTAGCCTGAGAGAAGGACACGTTTGCTCTGAGCACCGGTGGTCCGGAGTTGGGTGTGGAGTCTGAACTGTCCAGACATCTGGGGCCCAGCTATAGGATTGTCTTATGAACCCTGTGGATTCTGATCCTGGGACCAACCTCCCTCAAGCCTCTCTACGAGGCTGGAGTCCCACGCTATGCAGGAGACGACATCCAGTTGCCCACCAAGGACTCCTCATTCTGTCCGCATTCCTATGTCACCAGGAACAGCTGAAGCCCATGGCCCAGCCTTTGAAGTGGCCCTGCCCAGCAAAGCTTCCCTTAACCACCTGTTGGTGTGAGCCTTTGGGCAGCCATTCTGAGAACTTTCTGGCCTCAGACTCCACAAATGGTATTACAGTGGATGCATGAATGAACATCACTCAGCCAACTGGAGTCATAAATCACAATCCCCCCACCCCAACCCTATTTTTTTGTTCCAGCCAGAGCTTTTGCTTTTTACTAAGCCTTTGCAGAAAGAGATGCATGCTTAAGTTGAAATCAGGAACTTACTCAAAAAGGCAATTCTCAGACTGTGCCTGGGGCTTAGCACAGATTTCATCAACTGCTCACACTCAATGCAATTTGAATCGATCCTGACACATTACAATCATTTCAATCAACAGAGGAAAATTCAATAACGTTAACCATATTGTTCTTACTAAGGCAGAAAAGTAGACGCATGACTTTTATAAAGATTGTCAGTAACAAGATTGAAACATAAAGAGGGCTCTCGGTTCACCGTCAGCAAACCAGAAAATTAAATTAAGCAGTAGCTCTCCCTCCCGCAGCGGTCTGGGGAACTGAGGCTGATTGTATTGGGGAACATTTAAACTATGGGCATCTTGATAGAAAATAGAAATTCATTGCTGAAGAGTTCAGTTTGTAATTTAAAATTATATAAGGTGTCTTCATTTCTACCACCTGAAAGTACATTATTAGGCGATACCATTACATTTTCACTTCTGATGAATAAGATCCTTTCAGTTGATTTCATTTCTGTCATTCAGGTGCTAGAGTTTCATTTTGTATATTGTCAGGGAGGAAGAAAGTTTCACCTGGTCTAATGATTAAATCTACATGAGACAGATTAATAAGAGAAAATAACCAAATTTAACTGCATATGTGTGCATGGGAACCCCACATATATGAGAGAGTCAGAAACCTCACATACAGGAGAGGCTGAGGGACAGAAAGGTAAAATGAGCTATATCTGACTACCTCCTGGTCATATATGAAGTGAGATGCCATGGGGGTTTCAGAGGGTCACTGCAGGACGATAAGAACAGAGTTCAGTAATTTGTAGTTTGCTCTGCCTTATAGATAGGTCAGAAAGGTTATCTCTGATAATCTCTTATTATCGGCAAAACCCCCAATTCAAATTCTTCTCAATAGTTAAGGTGGGGAGGGCAGAAGTTTCTCTTGAGCCCACAGGGTCTCTGTTGCCTTTAGTTTAAAATAATCTGCATCCCACAGAGGCACATTTTGGGATGACTCATTCTGAACCCTACAATATCAGCCTGGCCTTTAGTTCTGTCTTCCTCTCCCTTCTGCCTGTTATTTAGACATGTCTCTGCTTATTAACACCTTTCTCAGCTGATGATTGGTGGGGAGAAGGAGAGAAAGACATAGGTGAAAAATGTGTGTCTCTTATTCATTAATAATAAGATATTAAGAGCATATTTGGATGGAATTGCATTTTTGATCAACAGATTAAGTACCTAAGTCCAGGCTCTTTAAGGGAAAACATTTATAATCTGTGTGAAGTGAGGTGGGCATAAATAAAATAATTAAAAGATAATAATATGAAACAACATACAATTAAATATTTGATTATACAGAGGAGGGTAATATAGGAATTGAGAGTAAAAGAAGTTTGAGATTAGATAGGGAAATGGGGTTTGACCTATCTTTCAGGCTAATAAGCATGTGTTGAGTGCCTCCTATGAGTCAGGTGGCATGCTGGTCAGTGGGGTCTCACAAGTAAATGCTCTAGAAACATGTATGGTGAGAAGTAGGAGGGGGAAAAGGAATAAGTCACTTGAATTATTAGAAGGTCTACCTTGGGGAGGATTGAAAAATAAAATCCAAATAGCAAGATGAATTCAGTTGAAAGAGAGCTCTGAGATCATGGAATTTGTATTTCATTTATTCAATTAAAAATATTTACTGAATGAGAATTATGTGCCAAGTGCAGGGTTACAATGATAGGCAAAGGAAAAAAGTTTCCTGTCCTTATGGAATTACAAATAAATGTAAAATTTGTTTATACAACTATGTTAAATGGAAAGGAAAGGAATATTGTGCTATAAGACCATATAATAGGAGGATTTGACCTATAGGAAGGTTTGATTCATATCTGAAAGGCAGAGGTTGTGTGTGTTGGGAGAAAGTAGAGCATTCTATCAAAAGGAGTCACAAGTGAAAAGCCCTAGTGTTGGAGGAAAACAATGGAAATGAGGCTGAGGGACCAGGTCACAGAGGGCCTTTTTAACAATGTTTAAAAGATTTTGCCTTTAGCTTAAGAGTAGTGGGAAGCCACTGAAGAATGTTTGTTTTAAGCACATAGTGTCATCATTAGAAGTACACTTTGAAATGGTCCCTGAGACTGTGGATGAATTGGACAGACGATAGAAGAGATGTGGAGTGATAAGTTATTAGACTGGTCATATTAGAGTAGCTATGACCGGGTAGTGCAAAGAGTAAGCAAACCTACTGGCAATGCAAAGAGCAAAGACTTCAGAGATATTTAGGAGTTAAAATTAAGACACTTGGTGTGAGGAGCAAGGAAGAGAGGTGTCCAGGATGATGCCCAGGTTCCTAACTTGAGAAGCCATTAGTTGTGCCATTCCCTGCAAAGGTCAAATTTTAGGTGTCGGCTTTTCTTGTTTGTTTGTTTTTTCTGGAGTGGAGGAGAAAGTGCAGGGGTTTGTTTTTGCACATGTTGAGTTTGAGATGTCTTCAAGCTGTAAATGGAGTTGTCAAGTCAGTAAGCTGGTGGTATAAGATATATTTTCAGGGTTAATTATGTTATTGAACCCTTGGACATGGATGAAAATCCTCTAGGAAAATATAGATTGAGAAGAGAAGAAAGCTGAGAACGGAGATTTAAGCATTACTAACCATTAGTGGCTGGATCGCAGAGGATACGCCTTCAAAGAAGACAAAGGTGGAGCCACCAGAAAGGAAGGAGGAAAAGCAGGGCCTCCTTACAGGGCTGCCTGCTGTGCATGTGGTGTGACTGGACTAGATTTACAAAGCAAAAGAATGAACAACTTGGAGAAACAGGCTCATGAATTTAGAGCCAAAGAAACTAGTGATAAGAAATGAGAGCCCAGAGTAGGTTGGTTGTGGTCAGGATGGAAAAAAAAGAGTAACTTAAGAAACACCACAGGAATTAATTGGGAAGCTGGATTAAATGTAAAAGGGTAAAAGATGGAATCAAAGTTGGGAGAAGAGATGACCCCTGTTAAAAACAGGCCAATAGAAACATTTAGTTAGTTTCTTTCATATATATATACTAGAGGCCTGGTGCACAAAAATTTGTGCAATTGGGGGATGGGGGGGGTGTGTCCCTCAGCCCGGCCTGTGCCCTCTTGCAGCCTGGGACCCCTCGGGAGATAACAACCTGCTGGCTTAGACCTGCTCCAGGGTGGCAGAGGGCAGGCCCAATCCCTAGGTGCAGCCCCTGGTTGGGCTCAGAGAAGGGCCGATTGGGGAGTTGGGGCGCCGACCCCTGTCATGCACAGAGCAGGGCGGATCTGGAGTTTGCAATGCCACCCTCAGTCACACTCAGGGTAGGGCCGC
>NW_006383007.1:1119893-1130713 GCF_000327345.1 Myotis davidii
AGTGGGTTAGAGTTGCAGCTGAGAGGCCGGCAAGTCAGGCGGGGAACTGTTGGAGTTCTCTGTCACTGAAGCAAGCAAGCCTCCCTGTTCGCATCAGCTGCCTGGCTGCCAGCCGCCATCTTGGTTGCCAGTTAATTTGCATATCTCGCTGATTAGCCAATGGGAAGGGTAGCGGTCATACGCCAATTATCATGTTTCTCTTTTATTAGTGTAGATTTCAGAGAGGAAGGGAGAGGGAGAAAGAGAGAGAGAGACAAAAGCATTAATGATGAAAGAGAATCATTGATTGGCTGCCTCCTGCACACCCCCTACTGGGGATCAAACCTGCAACCTGGTCATGTGCCCTTGACTGGAATTGAACCTGGGACCCTTCAATCTGCAGGCCAAATCCACTGAGCCAAACCAGCTAGGGCAGTTAGTTTCTTAAGAACAATTAATATGGCCTAATTAGGAAAGCATGAATTATGTTCAAAGGTTTTGAAATTACACTACCTTTTTTGTGATAAAATTTCTAAAACACCATATAAATTGAATAGCTAATTTTACCAGAAGACATAAGGGAATAGAGATAGGAGAAAAGGATGACTATTTGTTTAGTGTCTACAGTGGATCAGAAGTTTGTTTTGTTAATCCCAAATCTCAGTAATTCATTGTATACTTACACAGACAGGACTATATAGTCTGCATAATTTCACTTAATATCTCAGCTATACCAAGGCTCCCCTGTTTTATAGCAGCACCCTCTGGAACATGTAGCATCCTTGATTGTTGGGCAAAGGGAAGAAATATAAAAAATATAAGCAAGCAGATGGAATTCAGTTGAGTATCAGATATTTTTCAATGCTTCTTAGATATATCAGAGATGTTTAGTTGATAGCACAGGGATCATATTACTCTTTCAAATCTGTACTTTCAGTTTCTTTTCTGCTTCCCCCCCCCCTTTATTGTTGAAAGTATTAAAGATGTCCCCTTTGTTTGTTTGCTTGTTTGTTTGTTTTTCTCATTGACCCCCTCCACCCCGCACCCACCCCTCCCAGGCCTTCACCACTCTATTGTCTGTGTCCATATATGTAAGTTCCCTGGTTAATCACTCCACACCAGGAGATATCTGAGTGCTAAGCTATTTGGATACACTAGCATTTTCTCAACTAACTGATAGAAACCCTAATAATTTTTACAACTTTGTGATTAGAGGGAGTTGTTTTAATGCGAAACTAGAGCACTTTTGACTTGTCCGCAGTTTGAGAAATTATTACCTATGGCAGAGCAAGACTTAAGAAAACCAATAAGGGAAGAACTAAAAACTGTATACAAAAAAGAATGTATGTTAATGCCTGTCATGTCTTATGAAAATAATGCTTAACTTCTTTTCTAAATAGCCTTTCTTCATTGCTTCCTTTGCATTAACTACTACTTAACATTCACTCCAATGTGAAACTTAAATGATATGAAATGCTCGTCATTTGAGTTGCTTTGAATAAAATAAGAATAATGTGAGGTTTTTAGACAATTTAGGTTCAAAGCCAAGTTTTACCTCCAATGCTATACAAACATTTCTTTACCTCCTTTGCATAATAAACATTGCATCTTAGTACTTTAAGCCTCAGTCTCACATAGTATGTTTTCTGAATCAAGATCTTTTTGGCTAGTCTAGGGGAAAGGAAATCAGAAATGTACTCTTTGGGAATGTAGTTCATTTCACTTTCTTAAGTATAGTATGGTGTTAAGGAGCCAAGAGATCTGGGTTCAAATCCTGCTTCTGTTGCTTATTATATGATTTGGCACAAGGTTTCTAACCTCTCTTTTTCTCATCTTACTGATATGTTAAATGGAGATACTTATGAACCTACTGTTTGAGTTCTTCTAAGGGTTAAAGTAATTGGTAATTACTTACCAAGTGTTTGGTAAATAATATATGTTACTAAAACTATGATTTTTAAAGTTCTGCTTAAAATTAATATTATGTGATATTATATAATTGATGAAAATATATTTTATTAAACCCAAATTGCAATTTAATTGAATTACATCAAGAAGAATTTAAACATTATTTTGAAAAAGATGCTAGGCTGAAAAATAACTACACTCAGGTATGAATGAATGATGGAATTACAGGTGCATTTTACGAAATGGTACAGGTCATGAGTCTTGCACCCCAGTGAATCCCCCAGTGCTACGAGATTTGGTTCCTTTATGGTCTCCTCATTATTTATGCTGTACCTGTCCTTCTCTCCATCCTGTTCTTTGCAGTCGGATACTTCTGGAGACTATGAAGCCACACTCTTAAAGCTCTGTGGAGGAGATGACTGAGTCACGAACATCGTCTGCAAAGGTTGCCTGCTCCCACGATGGGCTTTTTCAACAGCTCTGCTTACTTGTTTCTCAAGTGTTTAAAAGTACAAGCAAGTATAAACAGCAGCTTGTTTTCCTAACAAATTTTCATTATTCCATAACAACAATGACACAATTATTTTAGAGCATCTCATCCTAATGTAGCAGTTTATTAATGAAAATTTAAAATGATGTGAAGAATCTCCTAATACTACCTAAAATTATATTTCTGCTTAGGAAGTGAGAATCTTTGTACAGTTCTAAAATATCAAATGCAAAGCAGGGTAATAAAAATTGTTGCCTTTGTTAAATTGTCTGTTTTTAGCGTCTGCTGACATTGTTGGTCCCTGGTGCCAACAACTAATTGTATTTTATAACATGCTTTTGTTACAGAAGCTGTTGTGCTTCACTCTATCTATTACCGTATTAATCACATTCATCTTTAAGAAAAGGAATAAAAATGAAGATGTATGTGATCCTCTTTCTAGTCATTATCAAGCTTCATGAGTGACAATGCGTAATAAGTTACTTAGCCGTCAGAAAACATCTGTGGAACCATTAATCTAACCACTTCCTGTCTGAATGGCAAGCATGAATTGGGGTTATTTTATGCTAAATACTGCTTTAGCAGAATCAAGTCTTCAAGTTTTCCTCTTCCTCTAAAATAAGTTTGCAAACTATGCATTTTAAAAATCCCTTTGTTATCTTTGAAAGACACCTACCATGAAATATCTTGACTGATATAAAATATCTGAGGTAAAAAATTCCAGTTGGAGTTATTAGCCTGGACTAGATAGAAATGATAGACGTGTGAGAATATGAACAGTGAGGTGTGGGTTCAGAGCTTTTAGTCAATGCATTCCTCTGGTGAACACTCCAGAGGCCTCTGGAAGATAGAGAAGTTATCTCTTGTTCTGGAATTTCCAAATTACATACAGGGGAAAAGTGTAGGGATTTAGAATCCTACACACATGGTTTTGACTTCCTTCCCTACCGTGTACCAGCTCTGTGACCCTGGCAACTACTAAGCCCTGCTAAGCTAAAGTTTCCTCGTCTGTAAAATGATGATAATTATAGCGCCGGTCTCTTTCACTTTCATAAAGTTTCTTAAAGATTAAGTAAGATAGTCCTGGCTGGCGTGGCTTGGTTAGAGCATTGTTCCAATACACCAAAAGGTGGTGAGTCCGATTCCCAGTCAGGACACATACTCAGGTTGTGGGTTTGATCCCTGGTCTGTGCACTTTCAGGAGGCAACCAATTGATATTTCCCTCTCACATTGATGTTTCTCTCTCTCCCCAAAATCAATTTTAAAAAATAGATTAAGTAAGATAATGCCTGTGAACACGTAGCCCTGTGCCTGGAAATGGTAAGTGTGCAATTAGCATGTTACCATTTTTATTCCCATGCAACATCAAAATGATCACAACAGCACTGCAGCCATTCTTTCAACACTTTACCCACCGTATGCTAAGTAAGTATTGGTTACACCAAAGGGAATAAGACTCATTTTTTATTGCCAAAGTGCTTTAAAATCTGAGAAAGAGACATGTAAGCAGATAAATGCGACACAGTATGTACTGTGCATTCAGGGAAATGACGCTGTATAAGAGAAAGAAGCAGTATAGAGGTGGGATGAAGAATTCAGCCTCCTGACGGTTATAAATTCCACTAGCTAAAAAAATGAGAAGAGGCTCCCCATACAGGTAAGAGCACTTGCAAAGTCACAGAGTTATGAACTTGCATAATGTGTGCACAAATCTATGCAAAAGTTAGTGTGATGGAGGCTTAGAGCACAAGGGGAGGTGACCAGTGATAGGCAGGGGCCAGTTTATGAAAACTCACATATCATGCTAAAGAGTTTATAAGCAGCCCTGGCTGCCATTGCTCGCAGTGGTTAGAGCATCAGCCCAGGGACTGAAGGGTTGCAGGTTTGATGCCCAGTGAATGGCATGGATCTGTATTGCAGATTCAATCCCTGGGCCTAGTCAGGGCGCACAGGAGGCAACCGATCAAATGTTTCTCTCCCCCTCCCTCCCTCCCTTCCACTCTCTTTAAAAATCACTGGAAAAAATATCTTCAAATATCTTTGAACTAAGATAAAGCTCTCTTCCTTCAAACTCTTTATTCCCATTCTTCTTGCATCATATGCTTTGGAGCAGCTAGTAGCTGCTAACAGTATATTTCTGATGATTCTGAGGGAACACAGCTAACTCAAGATGAAGGATTGTGGCCAGTGATCCTTCCAAAGAACTACAATACTTACTTAAATGTTTAAATCCTAGAATGAGAGGGGCAATAGAGGGCACAGGGCAGTGCCAGTGCATGGCCCTTAACTGATCTGGGCAGCATCGCCCCAAGTTATTTTACTCTGCTAAGTCACATGGAGGTGTGAGCACATGAAGGTGCTAGGAGGGTGTTGTTCCCTCCCACCCTAATTCCTCACCCTTCCACTCTCTTTAAAAATCACTGGAAAAAATATCCTCAGGTGAGGATTAACAACAAAAAAGAGTTTATAAGCAGGGGGCAGTGATGGGAGGGGCATTCCAGGAGGATTTCAATCAGGGAAATTATGTGTTCAAATTTTTGACCCAGAGGGAAGAATGAATGGAAGAAAGCTAGAGGCAGGGAGCCTACTTGGCAAGTTCTAGAATCAATACCAGAAGTGTCCGTCTGAACTAAGATAATGGCAAGGGAGACAAAAGGAAAAAAAATACACACACACACTTAAGAAATATTTAGGAGATTAGATTGATAGAACAAGGTAATCAAGGTCGTCAGGTGTCAAGTTTGATCCTATCACTTCGGCTTGAGTGATTTGGTGAATGAGCGCCTCACCAAGCAAATCATTGCCAATACTTGAGTGCTTAGTATGTATCGGCCACTATGTTAAACAGTGTAGTATATGTTAAATCCCAATCCTCAAGGAACTTTACAGTGTAGGCACTAACTCCCAGGTACAGGAATGGAGGCTGGGAGAAATCAAGTAGCTTGACCATTGGAAGAGCCAGGATTGAAGCCCAAGCAGCCCAACTTCAGTGTCCAGGCTCTTAATCACTATTTGGCCTTAAAAAGTATCCCATCCCATTTCTTTTCAACCTTAGAACATGAAGCTATTTGAATGCAGGGAATTTTGCCTGTTGCATTCGCTGCTCTGTTCCTAGTGCTTAGAATGTGCTTGGCACATAATAAATCTTTGTTGAATAAATGAAGTTCTTTTTCTTCTATATATTTGAGCTATATAAGTGAATTTGGGGTGGCTATTTAAACATTTGTAAATATACCTGAGTCTCAGCTTCCCATACTTGGGAAAAGAAACTAACATTATTGTACTACAGGCAGCCATGGAGATAAATATTTTGTAAAGCTGGCCAGAGCATTGGGACTTCTGGAGAAGCAACAAGGGCTAATGCATGTATGTTCTCTTTGGCTAAACTCCTGAAATGGCATTACAAGATTTTAATCTTGGCCACATTCTCCAAAGTCATAGAGAAGGAATCTACCCACTATGGATTTTGACATTAACTGATCTCTTTTCCTCTGGAAAAGTTATTCGCTCCACTAGAGTTCTCCCACATACATTTTTTTTCTCCTCTCCCTCTCTCCCTTCCCTTTCCTTCCTTCCTTCCTTCCTTCCTTCCTTCCTTCCTTCCTTCCTTCCTTCCTATTTATTCTCCTATTTATTTCTATAATGTAATAAGTACTTTTGAAACCACCCTCCAACATGAACATTAAGACTTTGACAATAACCTACTACCAACCACATGATCTTCCCCTTCGATCTCTCCACACGATGTAACCACCCTCCCAAACTCCATATTCATTGCCCATTTGCTTTATTTTTATATAGTTTTTCATTTAGTTGTTTTTCTTTATAAAGTGAGCCTTGTATTGTATGTAATTTCAGAGACTTCTTTTCCACTTATTAGTTTGCTAAGTGATATTCATATCATTGCATGTCATGTGTTTTATTTATTTTGACTGTTCTATATCATTTCATAGTGTACACATCACAGGCATAATTTCTAGAAGGCCATGGAATTGCCCTGAAAGAAGTATGGAAGGCATAGTTTTATCTGGCTCCATACCCCTGTGCTTCTTTGAAGCTATGGTACCCTACTACAGCCACAGAAGTAGCCTGCATCTACAGTCAGTACACAAAACTTCCTATCCCTTGTTTCCAGGTTAGTAGCTGGTCTCTGGATGCCGGCAACAAAGACTTTGACAGTCCTCTAGTAGGTTGCTGGGGTCCAGCCCCAGCGTGTCCAGGGGTTCCCATAGGTGCGGACGCAGTCGCCGAAGAATGTATCCATTTGCTTTATTTTTATATAGTTTTTCATTTAGTTGTTTTTCTTTATAAAGTGAGCCTTGTATTGTATGTAATTTCAGAGACTTCTTTTCCACTTATTAGTTTGCTAAGTGATATTCATATCATTGCATGTCATGTGTTTTATTTATTTTGACTGTTCTATATCATTTCATAGTGTACACATCACAGGCATAATTTCTAGAAGGCCATGGAATTGCCCTGAAAGAAGTATGGAAGGCATAGTTTTATCTGGCTCCATACCCCTGTGCTTCTTTGAAGCTATGGTACCCTACTACAGCCACAGAAGTAGCCTGCATCTACAGTCAGTACACAAAACTTCCTAGAACCTGTTTCATTCTCTCTAATGGGTTCTGATCACCTGTTTCCAATGTGTGTGGGGAGAAGAGTTCCCCACACTAACAAGCAAAGCTCTGACACCAGCTGGATGTCCTGCAATGACTCAGTGGAACACTGTTTACCTGTGGACAGCATCAGATCCCACAAGTCAAGGGTTCAGTCCAGCAAGACTGCCCTCCCACCTCCAGATGCCAATCACAAGTCCAGGTTGTTACCGACCGACTAGCTATAGATCAGGGGTTGTAACAACTCCCTCCTAAGGTTCAATTAATTTGCTAGAGCAGCTCACAGAATGCAGGGAAATACTGATATTTACCAGTTTATTTTAAAAGGATATAGTAAAGGATGCAGATGAACATCAGATGGAAGAGATGTGAAAGGCAAGGTGTGTGGGAAGAGACACAGAGCTTCTATGCCCTGTCCAGGTGTGCCACCCTCCTAGCACCTCCATGTGCTCACCAACCCGCAATCTCTCTGAACCCTGTACTATTGGGATTTTTATGAAAACGTCATCACATAGGCATGGCCGATCATTAACTTCATTGTCAGCCCTTTTCCCTTCTCAAGAGCATGGAAGTATGGCGCTGAAAGTTCCAAGCTTCTAATCAAGGCTCAGTCTTTCCCATGACCAGCCCATATCCAGGAGCCCACCCAGAGTCACCTCATTGGCAAAAAAAAAATATTAGACAAAAGGTGATTCGAGTGATCTTTCCACTTAGGAAATTAAAAGAGTCTTAGAAGTTCTGAGCCAGGAGCAACTGTCTCTCGCTTTCTCAGATTCATTGTATAATTTTGTCATATAAAGGAACAGACACTAAACCATTGTGAATGTCAATCTATATCTTTCATATCTTTAAATTCCTAGCCCAGTTTCCTTTTCATAGAGGTACACAAAATAAATTTTAGGAATAATGATTTGTAACATGGGGTAGTAGACCTTATCTGATTGTTGGAAGGAGCAGGGGAAATGATTAGAGGTACCTTGAAAAGTATTGAATGTTATTCAAATGTGATGTAGAACTGTAGAGTTGATATAGACCAAATTGATTGTGACTCTTAAATAATATACTGTAGTAGTAATATGATCTAGGCTAACATTTATTAAGGGCTTACCAGATGGTATGCACTATGCTAAACACCTTTAAACTGTTTTCTCATTATCAAAATAACTTTATGAGGTAGAAACTATTATTGTTCCCATTTTAAAGAATAATTACTTTTGTTGTATGTATGAATAGAGGACTTACCATGTGCTGAGACTGTAGTAAATATTAAATGTCATTTATTCCAAGAGTTGTTGTACTATTAAGTGCTTTGAAACAAAACATGGTTATATGTGTCAATATTACCCTTATTTTACAGATGAGGAAAATGAGGCTCAGAAAGGTTGCAGAGCAGGAAAGCCAAGATTTAGAATCCAGGTGAGTGTGTATCTATCTGAGCCTGAGTAAGTCTGAGGAGGGTGAGAATGAAGGAAGTGAATGTCACATGGGATGATTCTACAAATAGAAAGCATCGTTGTAATAATAAGAAAAGGCTCCAAAGAAAGCTCTCTTCCTTCAAACTTTTTATTCTCATTCTTCTTGCATCATATGCTTTAGAGCAGCTAGTAGCTGCTAACAGTATATTTCTGATGATTCTGGGGGAACACAGCTAACTCATGATGAAGGATTGTGGCCAGCGATCCTTCCACAATACTTATTTAAATTTTTAAATCCTAGAATGAGAGGGGCAATAGAGGGCACAGGGCAGTGCCAGTGCATGGTCCTTCACCGATCTGGGCAGCATCACCCCAAGTTATTTTACTTTAGTCAAGTTATTTTACTTTGCTAAGTCACATATTCCTCACCTTTAAAATTGGAACAGTAATAGCTTAGTTATTTTGCTAATTAAATTTGAAGACAAAAGGTGTTCAGAATAGTGCATACCATATAGTAAGCCCTTAATAAATGTTAGCTTAGATCAGCGATTTTCAACCAATGTGTTGCAAGAATTTTTTAAACAAGCAATACCTGATTATTTATTCTGGGGCACTGACCTCCTTTCCTTTAGATTGTCAAAAAAAAAAAAACAAAACAAACGAAAACAGCCAACACAATAGCTGTCCAGTGTGAATGAATCAAAATTATACCTATTGTTTTTGTCAGATTGGCAAAAAAAAATGTTTTTTGGTGTGTGGCAGAATTTTAGTATTTAGTTTATGTGTGCCATGAGATGAAAAAGGAAAGTCACTGGTTTAGGTCATATTATTATTGCCGTTTATTATTCAAGGGACATTTTTTATTGCCTCCAATTTCCACAAGGTGGCAGGTCGAGTTCAAAGTGGACCTCATGACTCTGTCCCAAAGGCTAAAACCTACTTACTTGACTTGCTTCCAAATAACTGGGCCAAGTATGAACTGTTTGGAAAAAATCTCCATTATTTTGTCCATAGGATGTCTTTCAGGCACCTTATTGTTGGGGTAAAATCCTTCTTAATAGAACATATGGGCCACTTCACTTAACCCTTTTGTTTCTCACCATCTACACTTACATGAAACCTATACAGAAAACTTTTCCATAGATCACCCGCCTACGTGAGTACATTTAAGTCATCTCTTTACTCACTAAGTTTAGCCCCTGCAGACTGTGAAGGAGGAGGAAATTAGCAAGCTGGAAAGAGTCCTGGACTCTGTGCGAGGTGAACTGCAACAGGCAGGAGATTTGCACACCTCGCTCTAGAGTGATGGGATGTTTGGTCTAGTCACTGGGAAGCACAGAAATGACAAATGAAGATATTGAGTGGGAGATTGTCTGGCCTATTTATAAGGGCATATTGAAGGGAAATTTGTTTTTTGTGCTGAAACCTGGGAGAAGGACATTTTTAAAGAGCATAATTCAGACTTTTCTCTGTGTATCCTCCCCTTCTTTCATTTCCCTCATTTCATGTCATATTGAGAACCTCTCATTTCTATAATTTCACTTTGTCTTTAAAGCATTGGTTTTGGGGCCAATGAAACTGGGTCTAAATCTTGGCTTCACTACGTATGATAGCAGTTTGATAGTAGTAAGTATTTGACATCTACTTAACTTCTTTGCACCTCAGTTCTTTACCTGATAATGACAGCTCTTACCTCAAAGAGTTCTTGTAAGATTAAATGAAACAAAATATATGAAGAATATAACTCAATCAAAAGTAATTACTGGTACTGCATCGGCATAGTTTTGCCTAGCGAATGGGAGATAGTTTTCCATAAGCATTTGCAGAATAAATAAATGATGCACTACATGGTGATAGTAACTCTAAGACTGGCCTTGGAAGTCTTCAAAAAATACTCACTGAAATCAGTGTTGTAAAAAAACAAAGTGTGTCCTCTCACAATGGGAATCAAAGGTGTGCACTTGAGTGGTCAGGTGAGCAGGATCTGAAGACAGGTTCCCTCCGTTTACTTCCTGCCCACCACATGTGAGTGAGCAACCTACTCAATCTTTGTGTGCCTTAGTCTCCTTATCTGTAAGGCCGGGGTGGCAATAGAATTTATTGCCGGGGTCCAACCCCAGCAGGTCCAGGGGTCCCCAAAGGTGTGGACGGAGTCGCCGAAGAAGGAAAGACTCAGAGGCAGCGTTCAGTTGATCAGCATAGTTGGGTTCTCTAGCCAGGATCTCCAGCCAGGTTCTGTGTCCATGCTCTCTTGCTAGGCTCTCCAGCCAGGCTCTCCAGGTTCTCCCCTTGCTAGGTTCTCCAGCCAGGTTCAGTCTCCAGGTTCTAGTCAGGTTCTCTTGCCATGTTCTATCCAGGTTCTGTAGCCAGGTTCTGTCTCTAGGTTCTTCAGCCAGTTTCTGTCC
>NW_006383007.1:1132089-1132611 GCF_000327345.1 Myotis davidii
AGTGATTAATTACCCGCCTGGCAGTTAAGAGGTTTTATTCCCTCCCTAACTTCAGGGGAAAATCCCTACCTGGGGAAACAACCTTTCTCGGAGAGGTGACCTTGGTTAAAACACATAGTGCCAAGAAGGTGAGCAAATATATTAAGAACAGTATGCCATATATGCCAGGTCCCTTGAAACAGTAAGGATGGACCGGCTCCCGGCAATTTATTACTCAGATTCTGAAAGGGGTGAGGTTTTGATAAGTCAGTTTAGGCAAAGCTCTTAGCAAAGGGCCTCCCATCCTGTAAGTGCTCAACAAATGTCAGCTGTAATTCTCTGGCTCCATTTGGAAGAGTTACAATTGCTTATCCTCGATTCACTTGGGGGTTTTTCGGATGTTGTAAAGTGAACCCTTCTAGTTTGTAATTAGGAGAGACGGTAAAGCAGACCTCTTGGCAATGTCCTGCCTATGAAACCTGTGTTTTATGATCCACGGAAAGTACCCCAGATTTCTTTTCAACCTATTTCCTCCCGCCCCGT
>NW_006383007.1:1134315-1156319 GCF_000327345.1 Myotis davidii
TGCGTGTGTGGTCAGAGGACTGCAGGGGGACTGTGAGGGTGTGGGAGGACCCTTCAGTGCAGGGCTGAGGGTATAATTGGGGAAGTCTTCAATCCAGTGCTATTAATATATGTCAAGGGTGAATGCTGAGAGAATGGTCCAAGCCCTCAGTCTCAGGGCTGCGGGTGTGGTCAGGGAGGTCTGAGGACCAGGTGAAGGGTGTAGTCAGGGGGAATAAGGTTGAGGGTGTGGAGGGCCAGGGTTGAGTACACCAGCCGTGGGAGTCTGGGCTGGTTGGCAGTGCTCAGGGTGTGGTCAAGGGGCCTCAATGGAGGGCTGAAGGTGGGGAAGTATGCTGCAGTGCAGGTGTGAGGATTACAGGGCCAAGGCCACAGTCCAACTTGCCAATATGCCTCTAGGGGTTCGTAACTCTACACCCCTACCCTGGGCTAGCCCCCCAATCTCCTGTTCCTCCTAAACTCCACAAATTGGGAGGTTACAGCCCCAATGGATGGCAAGGGGCCAGGAAGTGCCAGCAAACTGAAAAGCTCTGGTCTTCCCCATCCGCTCGCTGCCCATCTCCCGTAGGACTCCGAAATCAAAGCAAGTATGAGTTGCTTTGTGCTCAAACAATTTACTAGTGGGATGTTTCTGCAGTTTCTACAAACACAGCTTCATGCCAGTTTTATCTCCCAGAGGGTCAGCCCTGCTCAAAGGCCAGAGTTTGCCTGATCCCATGGATTTTATAGTCCAAGGTGGGAGAGAGGATATCAAGTGGGCAGGAGTCCCACTGAATGGTGGCTGCAGTAAACTGTGAACAGAAATCCCTAACCCTTAACCCAAGCCACAAAAACAGCCCATTCACCTGTATGCATTGTGTGTGTGTGTTTTTTTTAGCAGATTTTTATTGATTTCAGAGTGAGAAGGAGAGGGAGAGACAGAAACATCAATGATGAGAATCATTGATCAGCTGCCTCCTGCATGCCCCACACTGGGGATCAAGCCCGCAACCTGGCACATGCTCTGACTAGGAATTGAATCGTGACCTCCTGGTTCATAGGTCAACGCTCCACCACTGAGCCACGCAGGCCGGGCTCAGCTGTATGCATTTTAAAACATAAATTTCCTGTGCACTAGGGAAAACGTGCCATCGGAAGTCCTCTTTGGCACAAGCACTGTGGGACTGGATGTGGCAGTTACAGCCCAGGGCGAGGACGTGCAGAGCTCTGAGCATGCGCTGAAGTAACAAGTGACACAGTATCAGGCAAAAAGAACTTTGTAAAAGGACGTTGAGATCAAATCAGCTCCTCCACAAAGGAGCAGGCCACACTGGGTAGGAGGTGGGAGAACAAATTCCCCAGGTGGGAAGTGGGTGCGAATGAACCACATTCTCACCTCCTTTTAGAGAACTGAAAGGCAACCAGAGCATGGCGGCCTCTGTTGGTGCTCAGCCAATTTCCTCACGTGGAGTTTAGAGACGGCCAATGTGAAAAACTTAAACCATTTGTTTTGTTTTGTGTTGGAGACTTAAGTCCACAAAGAAAAACCCAGATCACACACTGCACATTCTAGGCAAGCAGGGGTTAACTGATCTCTCCTGCAAAATATCTTCTTGGTTGCTCCTGATCAAAACAACTCCTTGAATCCTGTATCCCTTCAAACAGTAATTGCCTGGTCACCATGGTCCAGGCTCTGTGCTCAGTGCTGGGTTATAAAGATGAATAAAGCGACACATTCCCTAATTTCAAGGAGCTGATATTCTAGAGAATGAAGAGGGGAAAATGAAGACATACCTGGCTAATCAGCAAAGGGAGCAAGGTGGGGGGAGTGGTGATGATGATGGTGGTCGTGGTGATGGGGGGTAGATTTGTGGTGCAGGCAGGCCTGGCCACCCTACTTCCCAAGCTGTTTGACCTCAGACAAGATGCTCACGCTGCTGTGCTGCCAGAGTTAACGAGTAAGCTGTTTGAAGAAGCTGCTGGTTATTAGGGACTCAGTTAAAGGCTGTTGAAGTTGTATAGGACAGTGGTTGAGAGTCTGAGCCCAGGCTAGCTCAGGTTCAAATTCCAGCTCCGAACACACTAGCTGTTGTTTATGGACAAATTATTTGAAGTCTTTATGCCTCAGTTTTCTTCTCTCTGAAATCTGAATGAGAGTAATCATTAAGCCAACCACCTAGGATGACACAGCTCAAGTGGGTCAGTGCACGTGAGTACTTAGAATGGCCAGCATATGGGAAGCCCTCGGTAAGTCCTAACTTTATCATTAACTATAATAAAATGTGATCTGTGCTGCAATGCTATTAAAAATGTATAAGAGATACTCAAGATATTTTGCTAAATAGAAAAAAAAAAAGCATTTTGACAAATCAGTGGGGAAAAGTAAGCCAGAAAGATTGGAAGAACATACACAACAATGGTGACTTTTTCTAAGTCGTGTTTTCTAAATTTTAAACAAGTAGGGGTTTATTAATTTTGAAACATTTTATATGAAGTGTAAGAAACTTTGATTATTAAAAAGTGCCTAGAGCTCAGATGAAGGTGGTGGTGGTGGTGGGTGGGTTTGTGGATCAGGCAGACCCGGCTGCCCCACATCACAGCTGTTTGACCTCAGACAAGATTCTCACACGGCTGTTCCTGATTTCCAGAGAGAACGAATAAGATATTTAAAGAAACTGCTGATTGGCTCTGCCAGGGAAGGGTTCTCTAGGAATGGAAACTCTGAGCTGGGTAATAAATGAATTGAGTGGGAGGGGCCTTGAAGATTAAAGATTGGCAGGGCGATGAGAACAGGCTCCCGAGACTGACCTGCGTTATGTATTATTTGACTGTATTGGAGGATCTGCAGTGATAAGTGGGTGGGCTAAATGGGCCGTTGATCCTCCGTGAGGAGGCCTCCTCAGAGCACCACATGGAAGAGTCCGTATTTAATGTTCACTTGTCTTCCTGTTTCTGTGGTATCTGGCGGGAAGTTTGGCTCTTTTCTCTCTCTCTCACTCTTTCTCTGTTTTCTCTCTCTGATTTCAGAAATTTAATTGTGGATCCTGTCTGTTAAGGTACTGGGGGCCAGTTTAAATCTTTGTGAGGGAACCCCCAGAATAGTTATTAACTCTATTTCCTACTTCCTATAAGCGGACCGGGAACATGAGAGTCGAGTGGACATCTCTGTCGTGGGTTAGGGGCCGTGGTCCTCACCTTGTGTACCCGCGAAGGAAGTGGGTGATACAGAATGACACCCGGCTGAGAATGGTTCTACTTTTCCACCTCTTTCTGTGCCTCCCTCAGACCTCAGGACCCTAAGGAGGGACCAGAATGTGCTGTAGGCAGGGCCAGGCAGCCCAGGGCCCCTACAGTCATTTCAGGTCTTCTGAGCACCTGCCCACACCCTCTAAGCCTTTCCTCACTGGAGACTAACTCCAACAGCAGTGACTGGAGAATGTCTGCAGGTCATCCAGATGTGTTTCTGGAGAGAAGATTTAGCGCCGGGAGAAAAAAGCAGCTTCCTTCCTCTCTCCACTGCCTGTCTGCTCCTCAGCCCTCTGCCTTACTTCCTGGCTAACGTCAGCAATGTTAACAAGACAAAGAGAAGTCTTTGCACTGTTTAGTCTACTTTTAATTATTTCAGTATGGAAACCTTTCCTGGCCACCAGGCTACAGATTGTCCGTTCTTGATGTTCTCCTCACACTTTCTTCTGGGTATTGGTGATGTAGTTTGGCTGGGCCAGGTGCAGCCAGAAACTTCTTGGGAGGCTCAGGGTTTCCCAGATTTTACAATCCACCCAGAGAAACCCCCGGGGGGAGCTCCACAGACCTTCCTCTGTTTATGCCTCTGAAGACATGGGCTGCTCTCCTGGCTGCTCTTGGCTTCCTCTGTGTGTTGGTCCTGTCTTCCCCCTGAGCTTTCCCTTTTTAGGCATAAAGGGATGGCGCCAGGCTCTAGAGCAGTGGTTCTCAACCTCTGGCCCTTTAAATATAGTTCCTCATGTTGTGACCCAACCATAAAATTACTTTCGTTGCTACTTCATAACTGTAATGTTGCTACTGTTATGAATCATAATGTAAATATCTGATATGCAGGATGGTCGTAGGCGACCCCTGTGAAAGGGTCGTTTGACCGCCAAAGGGGTCGTGACCCACAGGTTGAGAACCGCTGCTCTAGAGCTACACTCTGAGTTTGCATATCACCTGCTGACTGTGTAACTTTGGGCAATTACTTAATGATGCTGATCCATTTTCTTTATCAGATGGGAGTAGTGAAATAAGAGTAAGCCAAATACTGTATGATCTCACTTATATGTAGAATCTAAAAAACAAACAAAAAACCACACCTGAACTCATAGATACAGAGAACAAATTAGTGATTTCAAAGGGGGGAGGCATGAAATGGGTGAAGGTACAAAATTCCCATTATAAGATAAATAATTTCTGGGAATAAATAATGTACAGCATTGTGCTTGTAATTAATAATTCTGTATTGTATATTTGAAAGTTGCTAAGAGAATACATCTTAAAAGTCATCACAAGAAAGAAATTTTAACTGTGTGGTGATGGATGTTAAACTTGTGCTAAATATTTCATAATACATACATATATCAAATCATTATGTTGCACATTTGAAAATTAATACAACATTAATGTCAATAAAATCTCAATTTCAAAAAGGATTGAATAAGTTATCTAGCTCACGGTGCCAGGAAGATCCTAAGGAGGGAATGATTAGATCAGCTATGAAGATCTGAAGAATTAAATAAAGTAACAAAAGTTACCTAATGAAGAGCACCTAACACATCTGAAATATAGTAATAATTGGATATCATTTACACCTTTCCCAAATTTCTCGTTCCCTTTTGCTGTGTACCAAGTACATGCATAAGATCCAAAGGCCTGGGTCCCGGGAGCCAAAGGAAAACCGGTGCAGGCAGCCAGGGGAAGGAAGGCCTATTGCGCAAATCTTTGTGCAACGGGCCTCTAGTATTCTGAATAATAACCTGGGGAATTTTTGCAGTGTAACCAACACCACCGCATTCTGGACTCCCTTGCAGAGAGGAGAATTCTGCTCCTCTTGAACTTTGGCTTTAAGACCTCATAATTCTCTTCTCAGAAAACACACCTGAAGACGCAGTAGGTGTTGACTTGCTCCATCCTTACAGGTGTCAATAATAACAGGCAGTTTTCTTAACAGTCAGTCTGAGCAATTATAGATGTTATGTCATTTTAACCTCACAGCATCTCTCCCCACTTATTCGTTAGGAAACTGATACTCAGAAAGGTTAAGTGCCACTCTAAATCACACAGCCATGTCATTTTGGAGCCACAATACAAACAGAGATGTCTGTGGCTCCAAAATCCATGCAGCTAAGGCTCCCGTGGGGCCTCGATGCAACAGAGGATCTTGACTTTAGAAGCCTGTTTTCCAAGGGGAGAAGGGTCTGGAAACTTGAATGTCTCAGGAACCCTCTGGTTTCATACCCCACACAAGTCACTGACATCTAACAACCATAGGTCTTGAAATCAAGATCAGTCTCTCAGAAGTTTACAGATCAAATACAAAGTCATCTAGTACAGGACAAAAGCCACCTCGATAAAGAAAGCAGCGCTGGTATCTTTAATACTGATGAGATGGGTCAGGAGGCTCTCAGACCAGAAGTTAGTGGCGACTGCATGTCTTCGCTTGCTGAGCTCTGTGCGGTCAAATGTTGAGATGTCTAGAACGTGCAAGGCAGGGCACAGGGGAAAGGGTGGAGCTGGAAGACTGAGTCAACTTTTCACCATTACTTACCGGATCCCCTGGTTTTTTCCCCCATACTTTTCAATGAGGAAGTACTGTGTGTTAGCCCTCCGTTCCCTGTGCCACATAGAGCGACGGCACTGAAACCATCCAGCGCTGAGGACTTGGCAGCTTCCAAAGGTCATGTTGCTGGCGGCTGTAGTTTGAGTTGAAGTAATTGCAGACATGCAGGCAAACATCCAGAGGGTCAGCAAGCTCCAGGCCGGGCAGGTCAAGCCAGAGGGGAATCCAAAGTTACTGGAGCGGGAGTGGGAAGGGGAGGGGGAGTCCAGAGAGGAAATGGACTGAAGAGCAGGAGGATCATGGAGAGCTCTGGAGAGGCAGCAGAGTTGCCATTGCACCAGAGACATCTTTAATAAGGCGGGGGGTGGGGGGGACCTCACAGCATCACATGGGGGCTTACTGTGCGCTCAGCACTTGCTCCTGTGGCCCAGAGGCACAGTGTGGAGCTTGAAAGACCTCAATTATCCCAACTCTTCCACCAGCTAGTTTTGAGAAATTGTGAAGTTCATTCAATCTCTCTGAGTGGTTATTTCAGCTATAAAATTGGAATAATAACATCTGTATTATTTATTGAGCCCGTCAATATTAATTGAAGACCTCTTATATGCTAAGTGTTATAAAAGCTGGATATACACAGGTAAATTAAAGTAAATCTGCATCTTATAAATCCTGGGGATGTAGTGTACAGCATGGTGACTATAGTTAACAATAGTATATTATATACTTGAAAATTGCTAAGAGAGTAAATCTTAAAAGTTCTCATCACAAAAAACAGTATAACTATGTGTGCTGATGGATGTTAACTAGACTTATCTAGTAATTGTTACAAAGTATATGCAAATCTCAAATCATTATATTGTACACTTTGAAGTTATATATGTCAATTATCTTAATATCTCAATTTACCTTAATAAAACTTGAAAAAATTTAATAAGATAAAATAAATCAGTGCATATTTTCTTGGAACTCATAGTCTATGGATAAAGGCAAGTGTGATAAATTATATAAAATGCTTGGCATTTGGCAGTTTTTATTTCATGTAATCTTCACAGCAATTCTTTGTAAAAGAAAGTCTAAAAACTTTTTTGTACCAAAACCATTATTGCCAACTAAAAAGTTCTAGACTAAATTCTTCCGACCTTAAAAGAATTCCTATATATAGCATTTCCCCCTGTTCTTGTTTCTGTGAGTCTGACAATAGAAAAGTGAGTCATTACTTAGGCTTAGCTTTTGGACAGATATATTATTTGCCAATAGTCGGTACCTGGAGATTCTATTTTAAGGTTGGAAAGACATGTAGCAAGTTTTTTCCTGGGACAGGTTTGCAATGACATTTGACAGGAAGGAGGAGGATGTGGACCTAAGGAGCTAGAGGGAGCTTCAGCTGTGTGAAGGCCATCTAGAGCATCACACTTTGTTGGGGGACATTCTGGAGGCCTGCCAGCGGGTGAGGGAAGAGACCAGCATAGGCAGGAAGTCTGCCCTAGGGATGGGGCAGGTGCCCTCTCATTGCTCACCTGGAGGGGCATGGCACCACGGAAAGCATTGGCGGCTTTCAGTTTTCTTTTGTGGCCAGTTCCATTGTCATGTGCGATGCAATTTTTCAGGAGATAGCTGTTACTCCACTCCTTTGTCCCCTCTTCAAGAAAGAGTATAGGAATGTAATGGACTGAAGGTTCATTATTATAGGATATTTTCATTAAGGTCTTTCTGGAAAGACCAAAAACCCTTGTCAAACTGACTTACTCAAGAAAAGGAATTTATTGGGTTGTGTAACTAAAAATCCATGGAAATGGTGGGCTTTAGGCACAGCTGGATTCAGGATTCAATGTGTGTCATTAGGATATGTTTTTTCTTCATCTCTCAGCTCTACCTTCCACTGATTCATTTCAGCCTCAGGTTTCATATGGCACCGAATGACTGCGGACGTTACAGCCTCATTATTATCTCAGGTTCACGCCTGAGAAAGAGGGTCTACCTCTGTTCCAAAGCCATAGCAAAGATTTGATTAAATCATAAAGATTTATGGGCCCTGTGTCATCCCTCAACTAAATCTACAGCCTAGAGAATGCTAGGCTCGAATTGGCCTGAGTACCTCTGGGTTGGGGATGGAAACATCACCAGAACTATGAGGATAGAATAAATTCCTAACTAAAAATCGGGGCGTTTTATGAAGAATGCTGAAAATCCAGATAATCAGAAATACTAGTATCCACAAAATGGGGAAAATCTACAGTTTATTTGTGAAATAATAGAAAATATAGACATTGGTCTCTGCCCCTGGTTCCTGGCTCCAGAGCTCCAAAACCCTTGAGATTTCCTTAGTGACGACAATACTAGGAGCATCTTTTGTTCTAATATTTGGTCTTTGACCCTGGTGCCTGACACCAACCTCCTAAATCCTTGGAATTTGGTAGGTGATAGGAATGTCTTTTGTTCTACTGAGGTGACTCTGGGATGGCTCCTCGAGGTGAGGCAGTCACCAGAAAGACCAAGCCATGATTAGAAGCTTGGAATTTTCAGCCCCGCCCCACCCCATCCGCTAGGAGAAGAGCTAGAAATGGAGTTAATGATTAATCATGTGTATGTGAGAAAGCCTCCATAAAATCCCAATAATATGGGGTTCAGGGAGCTTCCAGGTTGGCAAACACATCCACACCAGGAGGATGACACACCCAATTCCATGGGGACAGGAGTTCCGGTGCTCGGGTGGTAGGCCTATAGACAGACATGAGCAGAGCAAGACGATGGGCCAGGTACAGAAGGTCACCAGGTGGAAAGCCCCAGGTGCCTAGCAAAGGACAAGTATAGGGTGGGACCTCATCCCCACGGTGGCCTTTCCTTCCCTAGCATATCACTGGTCAGGAGATATGGACCCTCAACCTTCCTCCCTAGAGATAATATCGAGGCCTCAGTTGTATTTCAGCTCCAGGCCCAGAAAAGCCGCAAAACCAGACCAGTGATGCCATGGCTTACGTCAGGACCAGCTGCATTGAATGATGACCCCCTGCCCTGGTGCGGGCCAATCAACCCTGGAAGGACACACCTGGAAAGCTGCTGAACATTCTAGAAGATCTTTCCCTGGGGCCTCTCCTAAAATCTCCGCCCTTAAAACCCTTAGGATGGAGGACCCAGCTCGAGCTTTCCCTCCTGGGAGCATGCCTGTGCCTTTCCCTTCCCCCTCCCTCTCTCTCTTGCCCCCAGGAGTGTTAGGATTACCTTCCTCACTCCCAAGCTCCAAGGGCCCTTCCTTTACCTCTATAACTTGTTTCCTAAGCCCATTTCTTCTAGGAACTACTTCTTCCTGTGATTTATGAAATAAGTGTTCTCTTGTAGTTTGAGTCTTGGCTCTGAATTCTTTTCTAGCCAGAACCCAAGTACCGAGGTTGCAGAACCCTGGTCCAGTCTGACTCCATGGGTCAGACTCCTGGCGTTGTTCCCACTCCAGCAACACTCACAACTTCCTAGACCTCTCCCTGTGTATCTCTTCATCTGGCTGTACATCTGTTTCCTTTATCAGATCCTTTAATAAACCAGTAAACATAAATGTTTCCCTGAGTTCTGTGAGCCACGCTAACAAATTAATCAAACCTGAGGAGGGATCATGGGAAACTCTAATTTGTAGCAAAATCAGAAGTCGTGGATAACATTAAGGACCTACTTACTACTCAAGATTGGCATCTGACTTAAGGTGGGAGCAGTCCTGTGGGACTGAGTGCTTAACCTGTGGGATCTGACACTATCTTCTGGTAGCTGCAGTCAGAACTGAGTTAAATTTTTGGACACCCCGCTTATGTTATGGAGAATTGCTTGTTATGGAGAAAGCCCCACACACATTTGGTGACCAAAGTGTCGGGAGGGAAGTCTTCTGTGTAAGTAGTAAAGGACTCACAGGAAAAGGGAGAACTGTAGGTTTTTCCAATACAATATTCATATTCAAATGTACTACAATAAGTATCGTGTGACTTTTCAGACATCCCACCACTGAAGGAGATAGCACTGTGTGTTAACAGGAAGATCCGGAGGATAGAGACACCGGATTGATAAAAAGATTATGGAACTAGGCTCCAGTATTGCTAAGTAATAACCTCATTCTAACCACTAAGTTTTCAATGTGATCCTGAGTTATTCATCTTATCTTCCTGGTTCTCAGGCTCTTTTTTTTTTTTTAATCTGTTAAACAGATGAAAGAAATATTTGCCTGTGTTACTTAACTCACTGGGTTACTTGAGGCTGAAATAAAATAAAAACACTATGCAAGGTGTGGCACATAGTTTTATTCGTTTATTGTAAGAGGTAGTTCCATTCAGATATCATATATTTTGTCTTAATAAAGGATCATTAGGTTAATCTACCCAATGTTTGTATTTTTCAGGGTCATGCAGTTCTTAAATTCCTGACTGCAAAATTGAAGCAAGTTATTTCCATTGGTTCCAACAGCTGAGTCCAAAGTTTAACTAGATGTTTCTTTACTGACCTTTTACTAAAAAAGAATATTTGAAGAGCCCTGGCCAGGTGACTTACTTGGTTGAGCATCATCCTGTGCACCAAAAGTTTGAGGGTTCTATTCCCGGTCAGGACACATACCTAGGTTGTGAGTTTAACCCCTGTTGGGGCATGTATGGAAGAAAACCAACAGATGTTTCTCTCTCTCTCTCTCTTTTTCTCCTCTCTTCGCTCTCTCAAATCAATGAACATATCCCCAGGTGAGGATTAGGAAAATAAAAGAAGAAGAACATTTGAAGAGATAACATAAGATCTGAGATGAAGGCCATCCATTGACAGATTTTTCTTTCATTCTTATTCATTCCTTCCACTATAATATTTTCTAGTTCCTATTGTATGATGAAAAGTAGAGACATGGTCCTGAATTCATAGAGCTTAGAGTCAAAGTGGCATTAACATATTACATTAACAATCACAGCAACAAACACATAATAAAAAAACTGACAAGAACAATAAGACACTCTCACGGAGACTTGTATTTTGATTGAAAGAAACCTCTCTGGTGAAGTGACATTTAATCTGAAACTCAATAGTGAGTAGAATTAGTTATTTAAAAATTGTGGTCATGGTCGGGGTGACGAATAAGAATCAGGAGTTCCAGACAGAGGGAAATGTTGCTGCAAATGCCCCATGGTGAATGTTTGTTGTTTTGGTTCACTCAGTATCCCTATGCCCGTTCTTTCAGAAATCTAAACTTTCTCTCCTGTAAGGAGCTGATTTCCTGTAATTTAGACAGATGTTCTAGCACTCTCTCCTCCAGGCTACGGTGATTGAGTCAGGGATCGGCACTTATTTCAAGCTAGCAGCCAAGGTGTTTCCTAGAACCTTGTTTTTAGGGTACCAGGAAAAACAGAATCATTAGCTGCAGTTATTTTGCTAAGAAAGTGTAATGGTGAGAGAGTTGACCTACTGTATAGTTGGAGGAGCACAATCTACACAAGACACCCTCATTTCTGACACCCATTGCGTTTGGTATCCTCAATTTTGACAGTTTACTAGAGGGACTCAGAGAGCTTACTCAGAGCTGCTGGACTCGTGGTTACCATTTATTACAGGGAAGGGATATGGAGTAAAATAAGCCAAAGGAAAAGACACAAACTGGCCAGGAGGGTACCAAACCCGGAGCTCCCAGTTGTCCTCTCCCCGTGGAGTCAGGATAGCTTACTCTCTGTCCTTCTTCCTCCTTCCTCTGATATCAATAAAAATTAGCAAGTAATTTTGGCTGGATATGATGATTGATTGGTTATGGATGAGGAAAAAGAATGAATCTCAAAACTGACCCCCAGATTTCTGGCATGAGACACTGGTGGATGGGAGTGTCTCGTTTTCCCATTTATTGAGATGGGAAAATAGAGGGGTAGAAGTTGGAGACCAGTTTTGGATATGACTCATTTAAAATGTCTGCGAGAAGAAAATACGTCATGAAAGAAAGAGTGGTCGACTCTGTTAAGCCCTGAGAGTTACCATGACAACCCCACAGTGTCCACTGGACTTGAAAACATGGCCCTTATTGAGGACTTCAGCAAGGGCAGCTTTAATGGAGTGGTGGCAAAAACAAAACTACATGGATTGGGGTTAGGAGTGAATGGGAAGCAAGCAATTAAAACTATGAATATACACTTTTCCAATTAAGACGGTCTATGAAATGAAGTAATGAGAAACTGAACAGGAATGTGGAGTCACAGGAAAGTGTTTTGTTGTTGTTGTTGTTGTTTTAAAGATGGAAGATGTTTGGTCATGTCTGAATGCAGATAGGTAGATTCCAGTAGAGAAAAATGTGCAAGATACAGAGGAAAGGAGAGTAATGTGCTAGTTAGGATCATGATAACTGTTATAACAAAAGGACCAAACAATATATACTAGGTCAAACACAATAGAAATTTATTTATCACAGAAAGTGCTCAAAACAGAAGTTCTTAATGGCAGGTGGGTCTCTTGAACTGAAGATTCAGAGACCCAGATGGCAGCTGCCTGTGGGCCCCTCTCTTTAATGTGTGGGTTCCGGCTTTGCTGTGCCCCTTGTATCAGGTGAATTGAGGGGAGAAAGAAGCACCCCTGCTTTTTAAGCTACTTGGCCAAGAGGTAATCCATGTCACTTCTGATCGCATTATATCCACAAGAACTAGCTGCATGGCCTCATCTAAAGGCAAGGGAGGTTGGGGATCATAATTTCTGGCTGGACAGCCACTTTCTACCAACAACTATATACCATACAAGATAGAAGCCTGGATGGAGGAGGACAAGTCATTTCTGCTGCAGATAATCACCAATTAAACACATTCTCTGAGAAAGCATGGGATGGGATTCAGAATGTCTCTGGAAGAATTTGCCTTTGATAGGAGAAAAGATAAATCCTCCACTGTAAGGGGAGGAAGATGAAGATGGGAGCTTATATTTTTATCACCAAACACAGTGAGTGCCAATTAGAGGAACAGAATAAGGGTAACAGGAGTTGAAACCTGGCTGTGTCCAAATTTGGAGCCCCAGCCTATCTATCAGCTAGGAGCTGGCTAAGGAATAAGGCCTGCTGGTCACCTGCTTTAGCAAGAATTTTTACTGCGAAGATAGAATCAGTAGGAAGATCCAGCCAGGACCAGCCAGGCCTGAAGAAATTTAAGATGAATTCCTTTGGGAGCCACTTCACATGATTTCTGGCCTCTGTCATGATAACCTGAGAGACAACCTCAGGGAGAATGAGGTTTTGTCTCAAAATGAAATCATCCTAAAGTAGAGTCCAAGGCTTTGCCCGCCCTTGAATATAACAGCATAAAAAACAAAACAAAAAAAACAAAAAAACAAAAAAACTGAAACCTTGCTCAAAGAAACCTGGGGAGAGGAGGCCAAGTGTTGAACAATAACCTGCTCTTGACCTTGTAGAAGCCAAGGGAAAGCTGATCAGGAGCTGGGGCAGGTTAGCCAGGTTCTGACACCACCACTGGCGGTGAAGTCAGCAGTGCACACTCCAAAAGCCTTGCTGTGCTAAAGCTTCCCGATCTTGGCTCTCAGACAAGAAAGAGAACTTGTGACCAAAAGGGACACTCCAAAAAGAATTTCAATGAAGCACAACTTGAGCACAAACAATAAGCTTCCCACATTGCTTGGATCATGGCAAAGGGCCTGGCATGTGGAATGAATGCCATCAGCTGAGAACACAGCCTTTTGATTGGTAGCTATGGCGCCTGCTGCCCACGTGGTCCCCACGGGCTGGCTTCCTGGTGAATACTCTTTGGTGAGTGCCAATCCTCTGTTGCTGTTTTTTTCCTTCCTCCTAATGATTCCCACAGACATCTTCCCACTCTCGGCACTGTGATAAATATTCTTTACTAAGCTATCATCATAGTTTGGTTTTGTAAAAATTAGCCTTTGGGAGGCAGAGAGAGCCACTTAGATGGCATGAATGCAAAATGGTTCAACCCTTCGGAGAATTGTTTGGCAGTGTCTTCCCCACCCCCTTCCTCTGTTTTTTTTTAACATTATATTTGGGAAATTACTCCATGTTGTTACAAGTTGTAATTTGTTCATCTGCTTTGCTGTGTAATATATTGCATAAAATTTATCTAACCCTTCAATTGTACATGACTTTTGGATCATTTCCAGTTTGGTCTATTACAGATAGTACAACCAGGAGCATTCTTGTACATGTCAGTGGGTGAGCATCTGTAACATTTCCATAGGATAGATTTCTCTCTAGGGAGACCCTGAGTCAGAGGGTATGGGTATGTTCAGCTGTAATAGGTACTGCCAGTGTTCCACGGTGTCTTTACCAATTTACACTCTCACCAGCACTGCAGGAGAGTTCCCGTTGCTCCACATCCTCACCAGAACTGGGGGTTTTGTGTCTGTTATTTTAGCTAATGTGGTAGGTGTCTATTGGTAATTCATTGTTATTTTAACTTGCTTCTCTTTGTTAACTAAACTAGAACATCCTTTTCTATGTTTATTGGCTATTTGTATTTCCTATGTGAGAAATTTCTTCTCAAGTATTTGCCTATTTCTTTTTTTAAATTTATCTTTATTATTGAAAGCATTACAGACGTCCCCCATTGATCCCTTCTAGCCCATGTTTGCCACCCCGCCCCCCATTTCTTTATTGGACTGTCTGCCTTTACCTTAAGGATTTGTGGGAGGTTTTGCAGGATATATGTAATATGTATTGCAATTATCTTCTCCACTGTGTGGCCTACCTTTTGATTCTGTTGATGTCATTTGATAAGGACTTTTTGTTTCTTTCCATTGAGTTTATTGGGGTGAAGTGGTTAACAAAATTATACAGGTTCCGGGCATACAATTCCCCATTGTATTGTGTGTTCACCACCCCAAGTCAAGTCTCCTTCTATTACTATTTGTCCCCCCTATATTCTCTTCCAGCTTCCCACCCTACTTCCCCAGCAGTTTCTTATAATGGTAAACATACATTTTAGCCTGCGACCCAACAGTTCTATCCCTAGGTATTTACCCAAGAACAATGAAAACACGTTCACACAAAGACTTTCACAAGAATATTCATAGCAGCCTTATTCATAATATCCAAAAGAAAGCTGGCTAAACAAATACAATGGAATACTACTATACAATGGCACACTACTTAGCAATAAAAACAGACTACTGATAAAAGCAATGATATGGATGCATCTCAAAAAGATTATGTTGAGTGAAAAAAAAAAGCCACACACACACACACACACACACTCATAAATAGCACAATTCTGGGGTGACCAAAATGTTTTATATCTTGTTTTGGGTAGTGATTATCAAGAAACATCCCACTGAACATCTAAGATCAATACTAAATATCTAAGATTAATTTATTGAAAATAAATATACCTCAATTTAAAAAAAATAACTATTCCTTATGAAATGCTGTTAACATGCTCTTGCATATTTTCAGACTTCAGTCATTTGGAAATAGGATTTCAGTCCCATCTCATACATTAGAATGTCTTATGAGGTCAATCCCAGAAGAATTCAAAAGCAAACACCAACAGAGGTAAATGACAAACTGTAGCTAAACCAAGGGAGAAACTAGACCAACTGTGAGGGCCCAGTCAAGCAACGCTGGGATAAACTCTGCTAGCTGTTTTGCCAAAACCAGATACCTCTTCTAGTGTGGCCTTGCAGGGAAATTAGTGCTAATCTAATTTATGGCCTTCTAGCCACACTGGCTCCTGGGGTTTGCACAGAGAGAATTTACTAGGAGTTGGCCACTGTAGTCCATCTCTGAATGGACCACTCCCACCTTGAGTTTCTACTGTATTTTTAGCTATAGCATAAGATTCAGTTCTGTGTGTTTAATACATTACTGATTATGCAGGCAATATAGTGGAATGGTTAAAAGTATGGCCTTTGTAATCAGAGAGACATGAGTTCAAATTCTGTAGCTGTCATTTATTATCTATCTACATTTGGACAATGTACTAACTTCTCTGAGGTTTGGTAACCTTTCATGCTAGACAGAGGGGCTTCCAAGAGGGAGCAGTTGAAGGAATATGCTACACTTGCAAACTCAGCAGTCAGTGTCATGGTACGGTGAAGCAGGCTTCTTATCCACACTTTATAATGAAAAACAAGCTTCGAGATCATAAATCTGTACAATCAAAAATAAAGCTCACAATGAGCACCTCTACCTTCTGTAAGTAGACAAAAGGCTTTTCAATAATTTTTATAAATGTCTGATATGGGCAAACTTTTCTTATTTTTTATTTACAAATTAAATCCATAAAGAAAATGCACAAGTAAAAAGTACGCAATTTACAAATTGTACTTATGCATGTTGTCAGCACCCAGGTTAAGTGTCAACTTTCCAGCCTCCAGAACTGTGAACAACAAAGTTCTGTTGTTTATAAGCTGCCCAGTCTCTGGTATTCTGTTATAGCTGCTGGGATGGTTAGAAGTTTAACACCCAAATTGGTTGCGCCTGTTTTTTTTAACTGTATACAGTGGAATCATATGGAATCATGGTAGCCACCCTTCTGTATCCATTGCCTCTCTCAGTTTTGTGAGTTTCGCCCATGTTGCTGTGACCCTTTCATTCTCGTTGCTGTATAGGACCTTCCACAATGTGTCTGTCCATCTTCAGGGCAGGGGCATTCCGGGAGTTTCCAGTTGGGAACTTTTGTGATTAGTACTGCTATTAGCATAAATGACCAAATATGTGTATTTCTATTCAGTAATCACCTGGGCGCAGAGTGGCTGAACCCTAGGCTGTGGTTGCATCTGTTCAGCTTGTATGGATATCCTCAAGCAATTTTCCAAAGGGTGTCCACCAATTTGCACTTCTACCAACAGCAGTTCCTTTTGTTCCAGCACTTGTCACTACCAGTCCTTTTCATTTTAGCCATTCAGGTGGGGCTGGGGCAACACTTTAATTTGATTTCAGTACCAATTGTTGGCAAGTTTGTTTGTTTTTTGACTTAGGCTTGAATTTGCTTTCCTTCCCCTTAGTAGCTGAGATACTTCTGTTCCAGTTTCTTCTTAAAGTTATCCATCTTACAGGAAATCTGCTGACTTCCTTCTTGTCTCTTCCTCGTCTTTTCATTGTTATCTCTCCCTGGCTGTTGCTCTTTCAATCACTTTTGCACACACTTCACAGCCACCTCTCTGAGCACCTCCTGCTGGTGCTCCCGTGACATTCGTGGGAGTTCTGTGTGGATTCTCGGGATCCTTGGTTCGAATTTTCAGCCTTCCCTTGTTTAACCTCATCCATACCCATCCTGGGACTAATTCTTATCCCATTTCTTCACTGGGCCCGGCCCTAAAAATTTTCAGACATTAAGGATAATTAATACTTATTAAGAGTTCACAGCCCTCCAGAAACTTCACAATATTCCTACACCCTACACAAAAAAAATCCTGCATTTTACAGATGAGGAAGCAGAGGTCCAGGCAGCTGAGGCAAATTTCCCCATTTCGAACTGTTCGCAACTGACAGAGCCAGGATTCAGCGCCCAGATTAAGTGTAAACACTCGAACTGCGTGCTCTCAGCTGGTGAAGTTACAACCTCCTGCAGCACCTACTGTCTGCACCTACTTGCCTGGCAGTTATATTCAGATCCTCATATTTTTTCTCATCCTTTTCTTTCCAGCATCATCATTTGGATCTTTGGGATCTCCTTCTGATTTTACAGGACATTTAAAGAGTGAAGATATTGACTGAAAAGGAAATAATAGTAAAACCTTAGAATGTCTATGTGAGAAAGGATACCACAAAAAGACAGATGACAAACCAGAAGAGGGAAATATATGACCAAGATTTAATATCCTTACTACAAAAAAATTCTTTTACAAGTCCATAAGGAAGGAAGGAAGCAACCTAGTAGTTAAGTAAAAATATTTTAAAGGGTAACGTAAGAGTAAAGTGAGCAACTCACACTAGTAGAAATGCTCAATTCACAAAAGGTTTTACTGGGAATCACATGCATGAAAATCGAAATAATTTCTTACTTTCTTTATACTTTCCTATGCTATCCATGCATTTATTTTGCAAGAAGTATGTGTTGGTTTTATCCTTTTCTAAAGGAAGTCATTTCTATCTCAGGAAAACAAAAGAGTGTGCATCACATGATTTGCTAGGCAGTATCAGAGACTGGAACTCATTGGAGTCTTGTGGCAGGGCTTAAACGGTTTGGGGCAAACAGCTACATTCCTCAGAAGCCATTTATCATTCACTCCGTTTCTTTCTTCTGAATAGTCAATTTCCTGGCACAGTGCTTCTGGCACAAATTAGTGATGTCTGGACTCTGCCATCAGAACCTGGCTAGACTGGCTTCCCTCCCTCCCCCTTGTGTCCCCGGGGCCAGAGGAGGGCCCTGCGCATCACTCTCCGGGCCTCACCTGCAGTATTATCACCTTTCCCATCTAGATCCCAGCCAGACTGGACTCATTTGTGACCAGTCAGATGCTCCAGGCCCTAAGATGACCTACTAAAACCTGTGCTACTGGGTGATAGGACACATCTCCCTGGCAGGAATCTCATCTGTTAGCTCAACCCCAGCCCAACTCCCCTTTGACTCCTCTCAGCTTCTAACATTTTCAGTCAAAAATGTGTATCCTTCATATGGGACTTAATAAAAGACACTGTTAACAATTGATGGAGTGTTTACTTGACGCCAGAAATTGACATATGTGCTCTGTTTTCGTCCTCCCAGTAATACTTCGAGTTACAGATAGTCACTGTTTTACAGATGAAAACACAGAGTCACCAAGAAGAGCACAGCCAGGACTCAGAGGCACATCTGACTTTCTTCTGACCTGGGGGCCTCTCTCCCCTCAGCTTTTCTTTCACCAAGAGGAACCCCTGACTTGGTTCTCTGCTAAGGCTGGACGGCTACCACCACCCGGAGATCTGCTCTTTCTCCTGCAGAGAAACTTTGCTTGCGTTCCACACAGACACTTGTATGATCAGAGCTGCCCGGCAGTTCGTTCCTGAATCTTTACTCTGAAACCTGCCAATCCAGCACCGCCCAGTTAAGAGACCCCTCCCCTTGTCTCCAGTAACCTGCAGAACCAGATCTGTTTCAAGTTTGGGATGATACTTATGTTTCCCTCGGTGTATGTCTTTGTGTTTTACTAGTAAGAGGACGTACTTATTCAAGTAAATGGCTAATGCTAGCAAATTCTCTAATGGGAAGAAGTTCAGAATAGTGGATAGGAGGTGGTGGCATTTAATCCCCATTTTACAAAAGAGGAAACTAACCCTAACCAGTTTGGCTCAGTAGGTAAATGGTCAGCCTGCGGATTAAAAGGTCCTGGGTTTGACTCCGGTCAAGGGCACATGCTCGGGTTGTGGCTCGACCCCCAGTAGTGGGTGGGCAGGAGGCAGCCAGTCAATGATTCTCTCTCATCATTGATGTTTCTACCTCTCACTCCCTCTCCTTTCCTCTATGAAATCAATAAAAATATTTTTTTTTAAAAGAGGAAACTAAGTCTCAGACAATCTTTAGCTTGGCCAAAGTAAACAGCCAGATGTGAAATGAATCTCTACTTTCTCATCATTGAATCCAAACCTCTCCTTCTTTCTGCCCCACCTGGTGCCTGTCTTCCTCAGCCACTGATGGGTTACTGAACCGATTTCACAGGTCCTCATGCTTGTAGGAGTGACTTCCTCCGAGTCCTGGAGAGGGGCCTGGGGGAGGGCTCCCTCCTTCCCTCCAAGGCAGTCCTTCACCCAGAAGCGCAGTGAGCCCTCTGGAGAAACAGTGTTGATAAGACCACTCACTCCACTGCAATATTTTACGTCATTATTATTTAATGAGATACAATGCTCAGCTCTAGATTACTAGACCCTCCCAATTTTCCACCAAGGACATAATCTCCATGTGCTTTCAAGTTCCACAGAGCTCTTTCATTCATCCATTTGTTCAGACCATCGGGAGAGAAAGAAGGGCCCCGTTCCCCATAGAATTAGGAGGTTAATTTTATGAAATGTGGTGATCTAAATTCACTGGACCCTCCTCGACTCCCAAACAGATAATCTCTCTAACCCACAACTCAAGGTGAGCTTGCATTCTTGCTACTCTTTCAGATAATTGAGGATAAATCATGCTCCAGCGTGGGCTAGGTTCACTCCATGCCCCACCCCACTTGCTTTGCTTTCTAACCATGGCAGCCATGGCAACAGCTAGCAGTGCTGAAAGGCATGGAGCCAGATCCCTGCCGCCACTACTGCCACCATTTGCTCCCTGACACCATCGAACAGATTTTCACTTTCACACTCTGTGGCTGCTGCTCCTGGGCTCCTCAGTTGTCACACTACCTACATTTAGCACATTGGGTCGTGTGGGGTGTGCCACAGACTTATGTCCACTCACTGCTCCAGCTGCTGTCCTGACATCTGGCTTCCTTAGGGACTGGTAGAGCGGCCAGGTGCACAGTCCCAAAGTACAGAGGTCATGTCATAAACATCTTTGCATTCTAAACACCTAGGACATGGCAGGAGCTCAGCAGGTGTTTGTTGAATAAAGAAATGAACACTGAGGTGACCTGCCCACGAGACCTAGTTTTGTAGAGAACTAGACAGGAATCCTGGCTCCCTGTGTTTTATATTAGTGCTCATCTAACTCTACCTCCCTAAGGCTACATTAGCCTCCTGCCAAAAAAAAAAAAAAAAAAAAAAAAAAAAAAAAAAAAGATGAATAAGAACAAGGAAAGAAGGAGATGGAAGAGAAAGCACAATAAAGTAAAATTTGAGGTTGAATTTACAGGTGCTATAGCAGCAAGAGCAGGGATGACATTTCCTAGGTCTGAGGTCATGCGCTTCAAGTCAGATAAACTATATTTATGAATAAATGATACTGTCATCCAAATTCTCATACCTGGAGCAGGCCTGGCAAAACACTTGACCCCAAGCATAAGTGAAAGTAGCTCAGAAGATATTCATAAAATTGAAATGTGCCGGTTTACCAGTTATGCAGTTCTAATTATTAACTATTATTATAATTTGTTTTTAAAATAAATATTACCTTTTTCTACCCATCCCAGCATGGAAAACATCTCTTAAGAATTTGATATTGTTTTTGTTGCTGTTACTTTATTTTTTTATTATTAGATAGACAGATAGATAGATAGATAGATAGATAGATTTTATTGATTTCAGAGAGACAGGGAGGAGAGATTGTCTGCCTCCTGCACGCCCCCTACTGGGGAATCAAGCCTGCAACCTGGGCATGTGCCCTTGACCAGAATCAAACCTGGGACCCTTCAGTCTGCAAGCTGACGCTCTATCCACTGAGCCAAACCAGGTAGGGCATGTTGCTGTTACTTTAAACAGATTAAGTGAACCAAGCATACTAGATATTAATGATTTTAATTTAATTAGTATGGATCACATAATATGCAGAATCACAATGGGAATTCCAGTAAATAATTTCTTTTCAGAATATGACTTAGATGTGACTTTTTCCCTACAAGGTATAGAGTGAGCAAGAGTAGGGAAGAAAAAGAATCTTAAGAGGAAATTTCTTTGCATTAGCTGTACTGTTAACCAAGACTACCGACTTGAAGCAGAGAAACGGAATAATTAAAAAGTGATAACAGTGCAAGATTTAGGCATCCTGTCACAGAGTCCAGCAAAATGGTTTTGGAAATTACCTTTAATTCTCTTACTTAATGGGGGAAATTTTTATACAGAAAGCTATGAAAAGATAAATATTTCCCATAAACTTCTCATTTGACATTTACAGTGGTTCTCAACCTTCCTAATGCCGCGACCCTTTAATACAGTTCCTCATGTTGTGGTGACCCCCAACCATAAAATTATTTTTGTTGCTGCTTCATAACTGTAATTTTGCTACTGTCATGAATCGTAATGTAAACATCTGATATGCAGGATGTATTTTCATTGTTTGCGACCCACAGGTTGAGAACCACTAGCAAAATATTTGCATCCTTAAGAAATCTTAAATTGCCCAAAGGGAGATAAGACATAGGTAATGCTGATTATAGCTGAGGAGAGTGCTGGGTACGAGGCGTGGGAGAGACGTTTTTCACTACATAAATGCTATTATGTTTTTTTAAGATTCCGTCCTTGCTAAATGTAATCCCTTTCAAAAAGTAAATCAAGCTTGTACAAATATGTTCATTGGAACAGAGCAGTGTTAGACCCATGGTAGAACAGGGTTTCCTTTTCTTCATAGTAATTTCAATAATACATGTGCTTTCATAATCACAAGTGTATTTGGTTAATTCCAGCTTTTAAAAATAGTGGATCAAAAACTACAAAAAGAAACAGACTC
>NW_006383007.1:1156359-1170221 GCF_000327345.1 Myotis davidii
GTGCCCTCTGACCCCTGTAGCTGTTGCTGTGCAGTTCTGCCTGCAGCACGGCCCTCAGTGACCAGGAGAAACGGCAGCTTCACTGCTAGTCTGACGAGGCTGGTTCTCAATCTGTAGTTACCACTCTGAGTGGTTCCTTTAAATCATGTTTCAGAATTGCTCACTGGGCTATGTCCAGTTCTTGTTATGGATACTTTATGAGACAGATACATGCCTATATAATTTTTCATGTGTTTTTTTTTTCTAGGCATGTTTACACATATTTTACATAGAACTTATATTTAGGGATCATAATAAACATACTACATTAGACTTCTTTTTCTTACTGAACAGTATGTTCCAAGAAACTCTCCCATGGTGATAAACATTGATCTACATGATCATTTTAACACATCACATTCCACTTGCTCAATCCTATATAATAAAAGAGAAAAATGGTAATTGGCGTACGACGATACCCTTTTCATTGGCTAATCAGGGCTATATGCAAATTAACTGCCAACTCAGATGGCAGTTAACTGACAACAAAGAGGGCGTTTAATTTGCATATGTAGCCACAATGCAGGGAGGCGAAAGGGAAAGCGGGAAGAAGCCCCCTGCCACTGACAGTGATCGAAAACCCAGGGGTCGCTAAGAGCCCCCAGGGCCGCCTTTGCCCTCCCCCCCAGCCATGATCGGAGAATCAGGCGCCTTTACCGTCCTGGCCAGTGATAGCAGGAAGTAGGGGTGGAGCCAGCGATGGGAGCTGGGCAGGGTCAAAGCTGGCAGTCCGGGAGCTAGGGGTCCCTTGCCTGGGCCTAAAGCGGAGCCCACGATCGCGGGGCCGCTGCTGCTGCGGGTCCCCGGTGCCCGGGCAGGACGCCTCAGCCAGAGGCGTGAGGCCTGGGCAGGGGCGAAGCCTGAAACCACAGGGAGCTGGGGGTGCCCTGCCCAGGCCTGACACCTCTGCCGGAGGCCTCAGGCCTGGGCAAGGGACCGATCCGGTGATCAGCGATTGGATGGTGATGAGGGTCAACTCCTCTGGCCGAGGCATCAGGCCTGGGCGGGGTTCAGAGCCGGTGATGGGGGGCGAGGGGGGTCACCTGCCCAGGCCTGAATCCTGGGCCAGAGGCATCAGGCTTGGGCCGGGGCAGAGCCAGCAATCAGAGGGGTCTGGGGGTCCCCTGCCCAGGTCTGAATCCTGCACCAGAGGCGTCAGGCCTGGACAAGGGGTCGATCCTGCGATTGGAGATTGATGGGGGTCAATGCCTGAGGGCTCCCAGTATGTGAGAGGGGGCAGGCTGGACTGAGGGACACTCCCCCTCACCCCCACCCAGTGCACGAATTTCGTGCACCGGGCCCCTAGTCTACAATAAAAGTTTAAGTAATCCCCTATGTGAGGGCATTTATATCCTAAAAAAAACCAAAACACAAAACCACTAACAAACAAACAAACAAAAAAACTTCAAAAAGTTGTTGTTCCTCATTAAATAAGGTCATGTTGTTATTTTCAGTGTCTTTATAATGCTAGTATATGAACTATTAAAATGAATGTGATTCCATGATGATTTAAAGACAGACCCTACGGCTAGTGTAGGCTGAGATTCCTACGGGTCATAGCAACCCCGGGAGATATTGCCTTTGCTGAAGCTATAGCAAACCCAGGGGTAATTGAGGTCCACCCAAGGAGGGCAGGCGTTGTGCATGACTCAACATTCTCAGATCTACTAGAAATCAAATCATTTCCTTAGACTTCAATTCCATTCAGTTCCAGCATTTTTATTTAATAAAATGCAAGGCATTGTGCTAACGGATAGGGATGCAAACTAAACCAGGTCACTCTGATTGTCCAGGTCACTTAGTAGGGAAATGCATATACAGAAAACATACTTAAAGAGTATGCTATAAGGAAGACTTGTAAGTTAGACAAAACAAATGAGTGTAACAGGAAACACAGAAGAGGACCAGGCTAATTAGGCTTGGGAAGGTAGCATTAGAGTTGCTCCTAGAAGTGTAGGTGGGATTGCGACCAAGAGAAGAGAGAGGAAAGGCTCCAGGGAGTAACAAGACTCTAGGCTGCTGATAGGCTTGATTCAAGCGGCTTGGAGCTGTAAAGTCTTTCTCCTGTTCTTACTCTGTCCCTTTAGTTCTCTCTTGCTGAGGCCCCTGTGTTTCTGGGCACGCCCAAGGATCCTCAGACTTTACAAACCGGTTGTGCAGAGCCAGGCATTTCAATAAGAAACAAAATGCTGAGTAACAACATGAAGTCAATACATTGCTTGCCAAGAGCTGGGAGGCCTGGGTGGTTTCCCAATCTTAAAGAGGCAGAAGGCTATTAAAGCCAGCCTCCCAGGAAAAACCTGGATGGATTTACCAACACAGGAAATGCTATGCACTAATCCAATGTGAGAAGGTGTACCGCCTACAATTACTCCCAATTCAGAGGGACTAACTGTAGCTCCCAATTATTTTGCCTTTTTCTTTTTTCATGACAGACTAACACATCACTAATGCTTACCATTGTGAAGAATCTTTCATGCTCTGTAGCACAGAGATTATTTTCAGTCAGTCCTGGTCTTTGAAGAAGAAAAGTTGAAAATGACCCTGCTACAAAGAATTCAGGAGTACTAGTGAATGAACAATCCAGACACAAATGACAAGTTCTAGGTGTCCTGAAAACAGGGCTCTTTGCCAACTCAAATGGGTGAAACTCCAGGCTAATGAAAGGTTTCGACCCCCCAAGGAGATAACTGGTAGACCCATCACACTGGTGTCACCAGCTCAGCTCTTACTCAACATCCTGAGGCTTTTTGCCCAATCACTCATATTTGAGCACTTGTTTTAGGACCAAGGTACTGAATATTTGGGAGGCCTCATAGAGCCCATAACTGAAATGAACAGAGAAACTAATAGTCAGACCAACCCAAGGAGCACTGGGGCAACTCAGGAATGTCTTTTTTTTTCTTTTTTTTTTTTTAAGAAGAGAGAGGGAGGGAGGGAGAGAGGGAGAAACATCAATGTGAGAGGAAAACATTGATTGGCTGCCTCCGCCATGCACCCCATCCGGGGATCAAACCCACAAGCTGGGTATGTGCTCTGACCGGGGAATCGAACCTGCTACCATTTGGTGTATGGATGGACACGCCAACCAATTGAGCCAGAGCCACACTGGTCAGGGTAGGAATTTCTTATTTGAATCTTCCACTTAAAATTCTCAAAAATTTTAAATATGGTTATAAAAATAATATCTGCCACTGATGGAAAATTTGGAAAAACAAATATATAACATATGAAAGAAAACCACTCCAGCACTGACAAATATTAGGTATATTTATTTTCATTCTGTGTTCCCTATATACATGAATGTATAAAATTTGAATCGTATTTTATAAACATGTTTTATCTCTATAATTTTTTTTCTAGTTGTTAATCCCCACCTGAGGATTGAATTTGAGAGAGAGAGGACAGGAAAGAGAGAGAGAGAGAGAGAGAGAGAGAGAGAAACATCAATGTGAGAGAGATACATGGACTGGTTGCCGACCTGGCTGGGAATGAACCTGCAACCCAGGCACATGCCCTTGACCAAGAACTGAACCCACGACCCTTTGGTGCTCAGGCCAATGCCCTACCATTTAGCCACTTAGCCACACTGGCCAGGGCTTGTGTTCATTTTTAACTAATATTATACTATAGCCATCTCTCATGTTATTGAGCATTGTTGTAAACATGATTTTTAATGGCTAAATATTTTAGACTATAGGTTTATGGCAATTTATTTAAATATTCCCCTTCTTGGGGTACTTAGATTGTTACCAAGTTTTTAAAATTATTATTATTATTATAAATAACACTGTGATGGATAGCTGTACATGTAAATATTTTACCAAAATTAAATCTCTTTCCTTAGAATTTATGTCAATAAGTAGAATTACTAAATCAAAGAGAACTATAATGTTTTAAAGTTCTGAGCAGATAAACCGTGCTGTGTGAACAATGCGTTGTAAGTCTGAATCACTCTCTGGGTGAGTCAGGGCACCTGTTCCCTTACTTAGTAGCCTTCTTTTGTACATCTCACCTGCAGTTCCTGAGCTTCCTCATGCCCTCCTCCAGCCCCTAGTGTAGCCAGTGTTTCCCATAACTGATCATCCTTTTCATTTGAAGGATTTTGAAATTGGTTAGCTCAATGGTTCCCTCTTTCTCTTCCCAGACACCTTATATTCAAATGATTTCAAGGAGCAGTTCCTCTGAGCCATGAGATTAAGTTTATTTACCCAGCTTACCCACCTGCCCACCTCTATACACACATATGTCTTTCTCCTTTTTTAAAACATCATGTATAATGACAACACCCAAGTTCATATCACTACTCCAGACCTCTCCTCTATACTCCGAATGATATCTAATGTTCTACACGGCTTCTCTATTTGGATATCTAATAATCATCTCAAATTTAATATGGCTGGAACCAAACCGCTGATCTTTCCCAATCCTGTTCTTCCTCTGGTCTTCTGCACATTCGTTAATGGCAAAACCATTTTTAATTTCTCATGCCAAAATCTTGGAGCCATCTTTGACTCCTCTCTGTCTCTCACAGCCAATCTATCAGCCAATATTTGCATCATTTCTCACCAGATTATTTCAAAAATCTCCTTACTGGTCCCACTGCTTTTCAGCCTATTTCTCAATGCAGTAGTCAGAACAATCCTATTAACATGTAAGTCAGGTCATGTGGCCTTTCTGTTCAAACCCACTTATAGTAAAAGACAAAAGCTTTCATGGTGGCCGTACACAGTCCGCCACCTCCCTGCCTCTTGACCATTTTACTTTGTCTGTTTTCTCCTTTATTGTCTCTGCTGTAGCCACTCTGGCCTTCTTGCTATTCTGTGAACACTTTTCCTGCCTCAGGATCTGTGTACATTTTATGCCTTCTACCATCCTCCCAGATTTCTGCATGAATCACGCACTACCTCTTTACTTGTTCATCTTTATATGCAATATCTCCTGACCATTAAGTTTTAATTAAAAACTTCTGCCCCAACACTCCATATCTCCCTTTCTTTCTCCATCATGCATATCATTCACCAGTAGACCATATTTACCGTATTTGGTTTGTTGTCTACTAACAGAAAGGACTATTTTCTGTTTTGTTCCTTAATATAGGCTCAGCCCCTCAATTAGTGCCTGGCAGATAGCTAGTGCTTCGAAATACTTGCTGAATAAAGTAAAGGCAAACTATAAAAATATAAAAGTGTGGACAAGGACAAGGATTTCTAGGTCAGGATCATGAGAAAGTGATAGGCACCAAAATGTCTCTACTCAATATTCAGATTTCTCTTATAGAATCTGGGCCTAATGGGCACGAAAGAACCAGAATAATTGTAGGTCAAGTGAACCGGGTCACATGTCTTGTAGATTTTCTTAGGTATTTTTGTAAATTTTTCTTATTATGGGAATTTCTAAACTTCTGTACACAAAAGCAAATTGAAGGTTTTGCTAAAGATTATATTGGATTTCTCATTTTTTCTACTTGGTCACCGAATTTGGCAAGGGTTTCTGAAAATAGAGCCAATATTAAAGGGGGAAGGAATGAAACTAACATGGAATTGAGTGGCTTCTAACTTGCTTCTAAGGCATCTTACAGTATCTCATTTAAACCTTTAACAACTCTGAGAGTCCAGCAGCATTATCCCAAGCACAGATATATTAATATTGAGGTTCACAGAGAATGATGTATCTGTAGTCACACAGGTAGTCAGTGGCGGGCTTAGATTTTCTACTCACTAGCTCTCTGAGAAGAAAGAGGGCTCAGAATCTAATTGTTCCTATCTTGATGAATTAGATAACTTGGGAGAAATCATTTAATATTTCTGTCTCAATTATCTGCACAATCTACATTCACTTTGGGCTCAAACCTTAGAGGAAATCAGGGTGATGATTTCAGGCTTTGCTGGCTTTGTTCACTTCTCAGCTCTCTCAGAAGAAAGACAGTGCTCTAAATGTTAGGCTTTACTGTGGCTCTTGTGTTTGCCAGTTTAAATCTTTTTAAAAAATCCTCAAGTTAAACCACCACAACTACTAAAACACAAAGCCTCCTGGAACTTTTTCCCAAGTAAAACAAAAACCCTAGCTCTGGGAGGGTGTCAGAAATGAGACTCTTTGCTGATTATCCATATGAAGGATTTTGTTTAAGGGAATCCTATGTCGCCAGCAGTCACTTGTCAAGGACAATAGCTGTTGGCACAGCATTAACATGTGAAGACTGGGAGAGCTGCCAGTGAAAGCAAACTCTTTTGTGGTGTGTGCGAGGTTGTGCTGAGCCATCAGTTGAAGTTCACCATTGATGGCCATCTGAATACTGCCTTTCACTGACAGTACACCCAAATGGACAACTCAGCAAATTGGAGAATTAATTTCTAGGGAGAGGCAATGCAATGTAATAGGAAAAAAATAGAATAGGGTGAGGAAACCCTAATTTTAATTCCAGTGTTGTGACACCAATACCTCCTTTTCCTTCCCTGAGCCTCTTTTTCCGTATTCACTCACTCACCAGTCACCCATCCAGGCATTCATCAAGTATTTATTAAATAGCAACTTGTTTTCAAGGCTTTGGGTTGGATGATGTGAGCATTACATGATTCTGCTTTGTGAGTATTAGAGGATAATAACAGCCTCATCTCCCTCAAAGTGATGTAATGAACAGGAGAACCCTGTTACCACATTAGTAAAAATGGAAATAGTTATGTTTGTCTTACTTTGTGGCCCTATTATGAGAATCATATCAGATAATTATGTGGGTATATTTTATGAACTTAGCATATTGTATAAATGCATAGAAAAAATATATTCTTTGACTAGATGAAACATATACTATTCCTGGATATTAGTGAGAATAAGAGAGAGACAAAGCTGGAGAAACTAATATCTTGTGCCTTTTTTCTTTTCTTTTTTATTTTTAAGAGCAAAACTTTCCAAACTAAAAATAGAGACTACTTTAAATAAACTATCTCTATGGATTTTCAAAGAAAACACACAGATAATAACAAAAGCTATGGTTCAAACTCTACTCTTGTATTATACTAGTAGTTTTAGATGTTCCAGCTCTAACATTCAATATTAGGACGGGAGGTGAAAAACTTTTATTGCTAATGTATCTGTTAGGATTAGGTGTTTCGGCACATAAAAGAAAAATGAATACTGTTAGGTCTAAAGCAAGCCACAATTAGGGGGAATTTTTTTCTCTCAAATAAAATAAATCTGGAGAGAGACAATCTAACTATGGCCATTGCAGGATGTCACAGCCTAACATGTGGCTTTTATTATCAAGGCCATCTGAAGGCTGGTCATGCTCCAGTTGTCACATCTGCATTGCAGGCCAAAAAAAAAAAAGAAGAAGAAGAAGAAGAAGAAGAAGAAGAAGGAACAGCAGACGGGACTCCTCTCAGCTGAGCTGAATCCCCTTCAGCAGCCTTTCTGGACTTTCCAGCGAGGAAGTAGGCTTCAATATCTTTGACAGAAAATATCACGTGGCCACACTTAGACAGAAAGGAGGCTGGGAAATGTACTTTTTGCCTTGAGAGACTCTGCACCTAGCTGAAAATTGAGGTTCTTTCAAAGAGAAAGGGGAGAATGGATAGGCAATGAGCAGTCTTTTCCATGCTAAATATTTTTTTTAAAATAAGTCAATAGATAAAATACCTCGATTTTAAGTTTTTCTCCATAATGTTTCATAATCCTTTGGTTTTAATAATATTACCGTCCTCTTAAGCTAGTATCTGATTCAATACAAAATTATACAGTTATGGGGTTTTTTAAAAATAATTTAGCTCTAGCCAGTTTGGCTCAGTGGATAGAGTGCCACCTGTGGGCTGAAGGGTCCTGGGTTCGATTCTGATCGAGGGCATGTACCTCTGTTGCAGGCTCCTTACCTGGCCCGGGCCCTGGTCAGGGCATGTGCAGGAGGCAACCAATCAATGTATTTCTCTCACATCGATGTTTCTCTCTGTCTTTCCCCCTCTCTTCCACTCTCTCTAAAAATAGTCAATGGAAAAAAACCCTCTGGTGAGGATTAACAACAACAAATAATAATAATAACTTAAGTGTTTGTATTTCATTTTATTCTATAAAATGCAACATGGTTTTCAGGTGTTTCATCACACAAATATCTTTAAGCACCATTAACCCAAATCGAAGAAAATCTTACGAGTCTAATCTAGGAACACAGACTATCTGACCTAAGCTGCCAGCTTCTCATTCCTCCAACAAACTTTGTCCAGAAACATTTACTAAAAAGCATGTGAACTTGAACATCAGCATAAAATAAGGCATCCCTGAATGTTTTTCAACACCGAAGAATGTCCTCACATTGTGGCCACAGCAACTTTCTACATCTGTCCTCAAATTCCTAACAACACAATTGTTCTCTCAATGGAATCCCTTTGGTATTACGTGTTGGCCTTATTTGTATGAATATTTGTGGACCTCTCTGTTCATTTAGAATTTGCCTTCTTAAGACCTTAAATAAAGTTGTGCAATAGTGCTCGAGGGGCTTATTTCCTAACCCAAGGAGCATGGCAAACCAACTGGATTATGAAAGAGCAATGGAGCATCCAAAACTGTCCTGGTGGTTAGAGGAAGTATCCTCTGCCTGCTGCATACCAGGATGGCAGCCAATGAACAACATCAACTCTGGATTCTGAAGAAAACTTTTATTTCTTTAAAAACAACCATTGCTGCCCTAGCCGGTTTGGCTCAATGGAAAGAGCATTGGCCCATGGATTGCAGAGTCCTGGGTTCAACTCTGGTCAAGGGCCCATACCTCAGTCGCAGGCTCAATCCCTGGGCCTGGTCAGGGCACATGCACGAGGCAACCAATTGATGTGTCTCTCTCACATCAATGTTTCTCTCTCTGTGTCTCTCCTCCTTCCTTCCACTCTCTCCAAAACTCAATGAAAAAATATCCTCAGGTGAGGATTAACAACAAAACAACAACCATTGCTATGTGACATAAGCTTAAATTCAATTGAATTTGGGTCTTGCTGGCAATAGTATAATTCCTGGATGAAATAAGGTTTGGAGAAATTTGAAAAAAAAATCTACTATGCCCTAACTGGTTTGGCTCAGTGGATAGAGCGTCAGCCTGTAGACTGAAAGGTCCCAGGTTTGATTCCGGTCAAGGGCATGTACCTTGGTTGCGGGCACATCCCCAGTAGGAGGTGGGCGGGAAGCAGCTGATTGATGTTTCTCTCTCATCGCTGTTTCTAACTCTCTATCCCTCTCCTTCCTCTCTGTAAAAAATCAATAAAATCGATCAGCTGCCTCCTGCACACCCCCTACTGGGGATATGCCTGCAACCCAGGTACATGCCCTTGACCGGAATCGAACCTGGGACCCTTGAGTCCACAGGCCGACGCTCTATCCACTGAGCCAAACCGGTTAGGGCAATAAAATATATATTTTTTAAAATCTACTATGTTATGTAACCTTGGACAAATCACTTCCCCATACCAAATTGTTGCTATTTTATAAATAATAATAATGGCTACATTAGATTATTAATACAATAATTCCCCCAAAGTATTTCAAATAAATATAAGTAACATAGCTACTGATCATTCTCCATTCAGTCAAAAAATTTTGTTACTTTAGTAAGGTGGTTAATTGGGGGTCAGTAGGTTAGTCACTCTAATAAGGGAACTGAACTCAACAATCTATACTATCCTAATAGGCTTCAGCACTCTACCATTCTAGACCTTATTTCTAGACTCCTTTTTTCTTCTTTGGGTTGCTCCTTAATTCTGGGCATTTTATTGCTTCTCCCTGGAAAGGTTGGCAGAGGAAAATAACAGCAATTCTGAAAAATAGATCAAATATAAAGGGAAATGAACCAGAGGTGGCTCATTATGTTCAGTAGAATGTCATGTATTGATCAAATGGCTCTATACTTGGGAAGCAAGATGAAATGGCAGCTAGAATATAGATTGTGAAGTCGAGAGTAAGAAATTCATGTCTTGAGGCTATCCTGCACTGGCCACTTGACCCCTAACAAATGATACAACTTCAGCGAATGCATCTAGGAACTAAGGATGGTAAACTACATACTTCCTAAGACTTGTGAGAATGAGATAATATTACTCATATTGTTCGCAATCTACTCACCTATTACTATGGAGATATAGATATCTCTATATAACAACAAAAACAGAATTCCCTACATTTGAAGGTCCATTTATTTTAAGCAATATTTGATGCAAATCTAGTATAATAGAACATCCCGGGAATAACTGTAATAGGTCTCAGCCTGTTTCCAGGTCATTTCAGTAGGAAAATTGAGACTTCATTATCTATTTGTAAATGCGCTATTTAGTCCATAGTCCTCTCTGAGTCCCTCACTACTTTCATTTTGTCCTCTTCCAGTGTCTTTACCCGTCTGTGGCTGGAGTCTTTGCTCTCTTCCCGATTTACAGTTCAGTTTCATCAGCACTCCTGTTTCCTGTTTTGTCCCTGTCTAGCCTGCTTGTTTTGCCCTCTACCTCCTTCCCCTTCCTCTTCAGTGGATGTCATCAACATTTCCAGGAGGGATGAGCAATACCACCAGCTTCTCTTGCTTTATAGTATTTCCTCTTCTTTCTTTTTCTTTTTTAAGCTTTCTTTGAACCTTCCTAAGCTTCCTGTAATGACTATGTCTCTGTTTCAGCTATTTCAGTTTTTTTGTGGCTTTTGATTTTGATCTGGATTCAGGTCCTCTACCCGAAACCATCTCAAGCAAGTAGTTTGAGGTTTTTGCTGGAAGGTAATTTGAATTTGTTTACATGGCCACCATCTCCCAATTTAGATGTCATGAGATTTCTGGAGTGGAGGAGTGACCTTCCCAGATTACTTTCCTCTTATTATCACTAAGCTATATTATTAGTGGGGATGGGCTATTTTGTTTATGAGTCAAGTTTGCTTCCTATAATTCTAAATAATTACTGCTAAATCAGTAGAATTAGGAAAGTCTTTCATTTCAGAAGGGTTGATGGAACATTAACTAAAGTCAACCATAGCCATGGCTATACCTATAGAATCTGATATACCTACATCTATAGAACAATCACACGCACACGCACACACATACACAAAAACATGATTATTTAGCTGTAATATTCTGGCATCTTCTCTGCAAAGATGCCACAAATACAAACTGAATCTGAACAAAATAACTCAGTTACTGTGGCAAATGACAGATGACCTTTTCTACTACATGTCTTTTTCTTTCATTTTTCATCACCATTGTTTAGGTGAAGAGCAAGAAAGCCAAAAAATATTTCTCAGTCTGCTCTCAGATGATTGGACCCTGAGGTGTGCAAATTCATTCATTCACTCACTGAATACCTACTATGCCAGTGATGGCGAACCTTTTGAGCTCGGTGTGTCAGCATTTTGAAAAACCCTAACTTAACTCTGGTGCTGTGTCACATATAGAAATGTTTTGATATTTGCAACCATAGTAAAACAAAGACATATATTTTTGATATTTATTTTATATATTTAAATGCCATTTAACAAAGAAAAATCAACCAAAAAATGAGTTTGCGTGTCACCTCTGACACGCATGTCATAGGTTCGCCATCACTGTACTATGCTCACAACATGGCTGTGGACAAAATAGACCAGACCCCTGCCATCAGACTCTTCTGTCAGGATCAGACATCTGACTCATTTGACCAAAACCCAATGTGGTTTAAGATTTCACGAGGAGCACGTTAAGGCAAGAGCAGGGACAGAGTTTGTCACATGCCCCACCACGTGGTTTTCTAACAGACCAAGTGCAATACAGACTAGGGCATTGCTCACACTTCCTTCCTGTTTCTGTCACTCAGAACTCACAGCAATATTTCAGGACCTAGATATTTCATTTCCTACCAAGCTAAGACTTTTACTGTGTTTCTTGTTATTCTCATCAAGTGAGAAGGCCATTCCCTTACATAACAATATTTCTGCCTTGCACCTTGGCAACCCTGAGTAGAAATCATCTTGCCTTAATTTTCTCTAGGAAGCAAGATAGCTCCTCAGAGGAACTTTCTTTTGCCTTGTAATATCACTGTTTAGACTGAGAAATTTACTTAGAAAATACCACCTATTAAAAGCCACTAAGCTCTTTATTGAATTCTTACGTTAGTCTTTTATCCTTTTGATTTGAAAAAAAAGTATTTGTTATTCATGTTTTTTGTTTATTTGAGTGTGCTTAAGTTTTTGTAGTGAACTACAGATATAAAGCTCTTTCCAAGTCTCTTTAATATTATCTGCTTTGTGTGGAGTAAGGATGTAGTAGTGAGTATTTTGTTTATAAGTAATTGTGAGTATTTCTAAAAGTCCACTATTTTCTAAGATCTCTTACAGTTCTCATTTTCAACTAAGAGAAATTGGAAAATAAAGATTGTGGGAGTATAAAATGAATGCTTGCAATATTTGTCATTTTTTTTAAAACTCTATTTTTGTGGCTCTTGTATTTTTTCTAAGATGACTTCACCTAAAAGCCAAGGCCAAACCAGAGCCCTTGTTGTAAACAAGTGATAAGGGACATGATAGCCCGCAAGGAATACAGTCTGGGTTATCAGTGGCCTATTGTGTGGATAAAAAGTAAAAAGCCAATTTTGAATACAAAGAAAATGAATAAAGCCTCTTACCACTAAGAGAATTAAAAGACTATTGGAAGACAGAATCATTCTATGCAGCTAGACCAGCGGTTCTCAACCTGTGGGTCGTGACCCCTTTGGGGGTTGAATGACCCTTTCACAGGGGTCGCCTAAGACCATCAGAAAACACATATATAATTACATATTGTTTTTGTAATTAATCACTATGCTTTAATTATGTTCAATTTGTAACAATGAAAATACATCCTGCATATCAGATGTTTACATTACGATTCATAACAGTAGCAAAATTACAGTTATGAAGTAGCAACGAAAATAATTTTATGGTTGGGGGTCACCACAACATGAGGAACTGTATTCAAAGGTTGCGGCATTAGGAAGGTTGAGAACCACTGAGCTAGACCTATACCCTCCCCCAGACCGGTAACAACTCAATATGGTTAGGAAACCTATCTCCTACCCAAATGACTCATATTCATTTCTCCTTCTGAGCAAGAGTTGGGAGGAGGTGGAGAATAGCAGTTAAGAGACTGCTTGGGTTCAAATCCTGACTTCACCTCTTATTTTCTATGTGTTTTCTTAATAACCTGAACACTGATTAACAGTACTTGACTCACAGGGTTGTTATGAAGTTTAAATGAGATAATCCATGTGGAGCGTACTGCTTATGGGGCACATAGTAATGAATGTGAGATGAGTGGGTGTCCAGGGAGACACAAGGCTGAATTCACCTGGGATGCCTTTGTGGGTTATTGAAAGTCAGGAATCAGAAGTGAGTGTGACCAGACAACAAGCCTCAGAAGACAGAGAACTGACTGGGTAAGCTGGCAAGGGTTACACTGTGGAATCTAAGTAATCATCAAAATAAACTGATGAGAGTGGGACAGGATCGAAGTCAGTCACTTTTCGGGAGCTGGAGGTATTTTTCTGGCTTTGGTAACCTTGCCGCGATGTGGTTCGAGATTCTCCCCGGGCTCACTATCATGGGCATGTGCTTGCTCATCCCCGGAATTGCCACTTGCGCACATTCACAGGTTCAGCAACGGGGGCAAGGAAAAAAGGGTTGCCTGTTATTCATATCAGTGGTCTTTGATGGAGAGAGATGGGCGCACCTCTGGAGTTAATCGTTACTATGTGTCAAAGGGTTTGGAGAATATTGATTAAGGAAGCACTTCCTGATTAATGAAAAATAACTCAGTTTTGCTCATCGACCAGTGCTAGAAGGTTATGCAGTATATTATGTAATGC
>NW_006383007.1:1170290-1182451 GCF_000327345.1 Myotis davidii
GAAGGATATAGGACAGTGTCTGTAAAACCAAGAGTTGTGAGGGCCCCCTTTTGTCTCCAGTGAAACAAAGAGTACATCACCTGGTCTGCATCCAACTACACAGGGCCTAGACCTCAGTAGGGAAGACGCTGAACACACCTAGCATGGTTAAGGTCAAATAGGGCAAAACTTTTTGGTTTTCTGTTTGTCTGTCGGGTTTGGAATACTTTTTGGTTTTCTGTTTGTCTGTCTGCGGAGGAATTGTATGGTTCTTCTAATTTCGTTCTTCTAATATCTGCTCCTGTAAAATGAAAGGGAAAGGGACAATCTAGTTATCCTCTAGAAAGCCATGCACATACATAATTGAACAAGGAGACGCTGTGTAAGATGACGAGAATGACAGCTCTCATCCTATCAAAGCATGAAGGTAATAAATTCCCTTCTAAACATGTTACAGCTACATAAGCTATAAAATATATTGCTATAAAATGAGCCATCTATTTGAAAATCCTGTTGCATATAGTTTGTATAACTACAAAACTAGTAATTGAAAATGTACAGCTGCCAAGAATAAAGAAAAGGTTGGGAGTACCTAGTGTATGCAAGGTATTATTCAAAGATGACAGAATCATGCTATTCTGTTTACTTCATACATAGATTTGCATTGCTTAGTCAGTGCCTAGTGAATTTCTTTAATCTTCAGAAAAAAAATAATTATCTTGAATCTCCTACTGGGAATATGGTAGCATAGAATCATAAATTCAGCATTTTAAAGCTGCTGAAGGACTCCTAGAAAAGAATGAAAATCAGTTCCTTAGGCTTTCTTCAAAATGCTAGTTAATATCCTAAGGGGCTTTTGACATTTTAAAAGATTATTTTAAAAACATAAAAGAAAATATTTAGTCAAATATATCAACTGGCTCATTGAATCCCCACCTATTATAAGAATTTATTCATATTAGCAATGTCAATTTTAAGAAGTACAGAATAGAAACTCAAATAACCTAAGTGACAGATTCGAGGTGAATGGCACGAATCATTCATTAGAGGGAGATGACAATCTGTAGGGCATCCGAAGAAATCAGGCCTAGCATTTGACCTGGTTGATTATTTCTGTTCCCAGCTGAAAAATATATTCTGAATTCTATCCAGCTCATCTTGAGGTAGACAAATGTTAAAACAGAAAGAGGTGGTGATGTGCTTTTGTTTAGTATGGGCTCATGGGGAAATTCCTTATAATATTTTCAGCTGGTTGCTATGGAGGCAGCTAGCAGCGAGCTCAGCTAATAAATTCAGCTGACATCATTGTTAATAGACAACTGAGCATTGCAATTGTGCAGAAGAAAAAAAGTAAGGCAGGAGGACAACAGCAAAGTTCGCCAAACAGAAAAATCACAAGGTGCACACAGAAAGGTATGCTTCTCCAATGTCACAAGGTATTTACAAATACTGGTGAGCGAGATATGCCCGTTATTTTCCCATAGGCCCTACCACAAGCAGATAGATATCCCAGGGAGAGCTATTTACCTGCACACTGTAGTCAAGGCACCAGAGGAAACTGGTTAAAGTATTTGGGGATTTAGCTGAGCTTTGAAAAGCTATGTTCCAGGCTCATTAGATTTTTAGAGTTGCCGGGTCCACACCGCAGGACTCATAAAAATAATCATAAGTTCAATTGGAAAGAGTCAGGGAACAAGCTGCCTTCATTCGTTAAAACGGTCAGGGGAGGATCAATGAAAGTCATCCTTAGCTATTCTCTTCGATGCTCTGGACAGAAGTTTTCTTCCTGTTCAGAGCTTCCTGCTCAGTGTTTGTCTAATCAGGGAGGAAAGCCATCGCTCAAACTCTGAAACAACAGATTGCAAGCTAAGGCTTTCCTACACTTTGTTTAATTTTCCTGAAGTGTCCTTTTTCCAGAAATGATTTATTGGAGACCTAGCATGCTTTTCTTCTTACTCAACACTCCCCTGAGGATGTAGTTAAAACACCATTCTTAGCTGTAATTCTCCTGGGTGGGGAAGTGGTCAGTGGTGGCACTGAAACCAAAGCCCAGATTTGAGCAACTGTGGGCTGTTGACTTTATGCTAGTCTTTCATAAAGGGAACCCTCAAAACACCATGGCCATTCAGCAAACAGTGTGCATTTCATCTAAGCCTGCCTGGCTTCGTGCTTGCTTTTCTTCGGGCTAGAATGATCCTAACCAACAATGTCTTTGTGTCGTGATGCAGGAAGTTGGCAAGTTGGCATGAGGATAATGCTGAGTATAACTTCTGAGTGTGTGTGGGAGAGGGGGGCCTCGAGGGGGGTATCAGGGAGAGAAATAAAGCTCTGCACAATGACTAGTGGTTCTCTCTCATGATGTCTTTCCCAACAGACAATCATTGTGCATTGTCTCTGTGGGTGTGAATGCAAGATACTATTTTTGAGTAAAAAATTAAGATTTCTTTTGGTGGCAAAGTATATGGAAAATAGAAGCTCTCTGTACTTGATTTTTTTGTTTTTATTTAAATGCCTCCAGAGACATTCTTCTGTGAGAAGAAAAATGACATAATAGGTCTCTAAAGATGAAACTGTTTTGATGATAGAAATATTTAATATTAAATCCACTAGAACTCTTAGGAAATGCTACCAACATTTTAAAAATTTCTTGTATGTGGTGAACTTTGTTGATTGTCTACTCAACAAAATATCTTCCCCTTCTTCCGAAAAGAATGTCAATGTTTCTTTCCTCTCATCTAGTCAAGTGCCTGAAGGAAGTTGATCTCAACTCCAAAGACAAGCCTGATTGGTCTGGTTAATGCCATCTCTTCATCAGTCAACCACTCAGGAATGGGCATACAATTCAATTCTGGCCAATGAGATGTAAGCAAAAATTTGCTGGAGGGTTCTGGGAAATTATCCCTTGCTATCAGAAAACCACAGGAATCCAGTCTTTTTCCAACCACATGAATCCTTGGATGAAGAAAATCAGGAAGCACATAGTCCCAGTTGCTCCTGCATTTGTCCCATGTCTGTAAGAGGTATAAAATTGAGGCCAATGAATTGAGCCAGTGACTCAATCAATACATTTCTTTGTTGTTTAAGCCATTCAAATCAAGCTTATGTCACTGGTAGCCAAAGGCATTCTTTTAACATAGAGTGATTCTATCTGCCAAGCCTTGTCCTAAGCATCTTTTAGCTTGGGCTCTCTCCTCTTCTTTTCCTCTGTCTCTTTCACATATGAACCCCAACCTTTGCTCTGACTCACATTATTTCACTCTGATACTCCCCTTCTTGTTCTCCTTGTCTCTCCTCTCTATTCTTCTCCCTTTTTCCCTTCATCCTACAAGTAGTACCCCTAGGTATATCTTAGTCACAGTCAGGGTCAAAGAGCAGGACCACCATTACGCATAATTCTGGATTAGGTGAGGTTTCGCTCCTATGTCCTCCTATACTTTGACTATAAACACCCCTGGCCTCCCAGAACATCCTCCACTGCTCCTTCACATATAACAAAGCATCTGTGTGCTCTAAGACATCCCCCCCCAAAACTCTGTTTTCATTGAAATGCCTTTTGGAGATAATTTCTTAACTCAGTGGCTTTCAAACCTTTTTTCTTTTGCCTATAACCCACACTCAGTATCCATACTCGGTACATACACACATAAACAACTAAAGCAAAAGTGTCATGAAACATACTTACCTTTACTCCCTGTAATGCATGCTGACATTTTTCTATTCTGTTCTACTTCATTTTTAAAAATTGTTTGCCTCTCTTCACTAAATTGATTTCATGGATGGCTTGTGGCTGCCAAAAACACTGCCTTAACCCACAGTAGAAACTCTGATGGGCTTAAGGAAGTCTTTGAGGGTAGTTACGGTCTTCCTTAAATTTGAATAAAATGCCAGCCACAGCAGCTGGAAAGGATTCTGCCTGTTTGAGTGTATGTACTGTGCTTTTTTTCTAAAAAAGCAAAGAGTGATTGAGAGTTAGTGTATGAATGCTGACAACTGATGTGGTCCTAGTAACTTTCAGACATCTTTCTGAAATGACAAATGTACTTGACAAATACCATTGTGGTTGTTTCTGAAAGATAGAAATGTTTTCTTCAAAGGTTGTTGGTGTTCCAGGGTCATTTTATTGATTGCATTTTTATGTAACTTTTTAGAGCCTATTAAATACATCTGCCCAGTCATTCAATTGACAGCTTTGCTACTTCTCTAAGTGCTGGGAATTTCATAACGGCAGATTATCTATAGGCACCATTTTTATGCCTTTGGAGTGTGGCCAAAATGTGTTGGTCTTCCTGTTGATAACCAGTTGTTATCAGCTGAAGCCACTCTTGCAGCCTTACCATACAAAGGCCACACATCTAGCACCCCTAGAATGTTTGTGGAGCACTTGGTATCTAAAAAAGCCCTGTATAAACTGTAGAGTACAATGTAAATAAAAAATATGATTATTGTGAATTTTTAAAAGAAAAATTCTTTGCCTATGAAGTCACTCATGAATTTTCTTATTTCTATCAATGGTTTTAAGTCTTATGAATTTTCACCACAATTCTAATTAATACATACTCACAGAGACATGATTTTTATTTATGTTTCTACTTTTTAAAATTTTATTGATTTCTGAGCGGAGGGGATAGGGAGGGGGAGAGAGAAACATCAATGATGAGAGAGAATCATTGATTGGCTGCCTCCTGAATGCCCCCTACCAGGAAGGAGCCCTGACCAGGCATATGCCCTGACTGGGAATCTAATCAAACCACGATCTCCTGGTTCATAGGTTGACACTCAACCACTGAGCCATGCCGGCTGGGCCACATTTGATTTTTAAGCCTGTATTCAATACAATGCAGCCTGGTTGGTTGTCCAGAAGCCTTAAGCTCTCCCCAGGTTGTTACAGGATTGAGTTTATCTCTACCCATTAAATTAAGTTCATAATTCACCAGTGGATTGTGACCACCAAAAACACAGCCTTAACTCACAGCATAAACTCTGATACTAAGAATTATGGGCACATGACAACTGAGCAGTATGTGGGGTACCTGTGTGTGTAAAGCAGTTAGCAGTGATGATGCTGAGTAAAAGCTCAATAAGTGGTGGCTATTAACAGTAATGACTAATGATAACCATGACATTACTCTCCATCACTGTGAAGAAGTGCAGAAATCTAGAATGCAGTACTTCTTGCTCTCTCATTAATGTAGGGGTTCTCTCCAGTGCTTCCCAAATCACCCGTGTGTCATGGGCCATGGTGCTTAGATTATGGGATAATACTATAATACAAATTTCTGAGGTGTGTGTGTGTGTGTGTGTGTGTGTGTGTGTGTGGAGAGAGAGAGAGAGAGAGAGAAAGAGAGAGAGAGCTTCTCTCTTCTTGTTAGGGGGAATTTCTTTAAAAAATAAATATACTAAAAAGTAATGACAGGAAACTTCACAAAATCTAAAGAGGATGTCAGGAAGTACAGGATGTGAGGTTGTTTTCATTTCCTTCAGTGTTTTTCTTATTAATCATATATATATATTTATAACTTTAAAAAGCAGGAAGTTTCACTTAAGACCCAGTTTATAAAATAAAAAAGCGGTGACAAAAAAGAACCAGTGAAACACTTTCTGTGTTATAAATAGCATTTCAGTCTCTGATCCTACATTATTGGACATCTAAATAGGACTTTCACACTTATTCTTATTCATTTATAAAACTGTTGCCTTCTCAGCTATGTCATGCCAATATGAAAAGGATATAAAATCATAGTGCCTTGCATTAGAAACTGATAAGGACAGTTGTGGGGTTTTTAAAAAATTATTCTGATCATTACATTTCACCAGAGGACAGCTTTCGTATACAAACAAGAGCCTGGACAAATTAACAAATACTTAAACCAGAAACCCAATTCTCCCTTTTTAAAAATGAGGCTGCAGAGCTCATAGAAACAGGGACCAAAAGGTATGCTTACCGGAAGGGAGAAAGTGGGGGCAGGTGAAAAGAGCAGGGGGATATGGTCAGTAATACTGTGATACGTTTACATGGTGACTTCTGCTGATTACCAGAATTAGTCGGTGATCACATTGTAAGGTATAAAAATGTAAAATTGTACACCTGAAACAATACAACCAAATAAGGTTGTATGCCAACAGGAACATCAGTACCTTCATTGCCTTAGCAATGGGAAGGGTGAGTATTCCATTTTTCTGTATGCATAGGAAAATGAGCATGTTGCCTGCAGACTTTTCTCCATGAAGTGGGGATCTGCATCCTGTGGTAGTCACCCAATAGCACATTTCCTCTCAGACATTGAAACACAACTTATCTATATACAAATTTCTAGAATTCCTATTTGGTCTAAAGCCAAAACAAACAAACAAACAAAAATGTTTTACAGTCTTCTGCTTTGCTGAACAGATAGAGATGAAGGTTATAGGTAGGCTTGTCTCTGTAATTGATGTATTAGTATCTTGAGTCTCAAAGAATAAAGTACAGTCCATCTTTTAAAAATTTAGAATTGAAGTCAAACAGTTCAAATGGTCACAATTTAGCTCCATCCAGAGAGTTAGATTTGAGAGGCAGGAAGTTGCTTGATATTAAAAGCAGCCTCTCCTTTACTTCTTAATAGACTTCCATGTGAAAGTATATGGAGGACATATGTTATTTTCATCTACCCAATGTCTCTTGCTCTGGGAAAATACCACTCCCCTCTTCCACATGGTTTGAAAGGGGCTGCCAATCGCTGTACCCTACCCCCACATAGGATACAGGTTTGGCCAATCCTACAATTCTCTTTTCCTAAAATTAAGATACTGATATTGCAATAAGTAAGCTTTCTTTCCCCTGGATGTCAAACTAGGGTAGAGATCCCAGAGCTACCAGCTGCCATCTTCACCATGCCTGGAGGAGGGGGAGGGGGCCAGCTGCCAAGGAGAATAAGACAGAGAAAAAGAAGAGAGAGCTGAGAGGAGGAGAAGGAGAGGGAGAATAGTGGGATGGAAGGGAAAAAGGAACAAGAGAAGGAGGGTGAGAAAGAAGAGAATAAGTTTAGCCTAATCTCAATGGAGCAGTGATTAAACTTCCTAGATATTCCATTCCACAATTTATCTTCTCTGTTCAAGCTAGTTTAAATGAGGGGTCTGCAACTGAGAGAGTCCTACTGAATATAGCAGCCGATGTTCAATCATTCATTCAGTCAACAAATGTTTATTATGTGCCTGCTATGTGCCAGACACTAAATAGGTACAGAGTTGGAATAGCGAGGGGAGGCACATGGTCCTTGCTCTCATAGAACTTATACTCTGGTTGAGGAAATAATCATTATTCATATATACACACATGTTCCATTTGAATGCATATATATTCAATTTTTCATCTTATAGGTTAAAAGAATTGCCAGAACCGGTTTGGCTCAGTGGATAGAGTGTCGGCCTGCGGACTCAAGGGTCCCAGGTTCGATTCTGGTCAAGGGCATGTACCTTGGTTGCAGGCACATCCCCAGTGGGGGGCGTGCAGGAGGCAGCTGATCGATGTTTCTCTCTCATTGATGTTTCTGGCTCTCTATCCCTCTCCCTTCCTCTCTGTAAAAAATCAATAAAATACATTTAAAAAAAAATAGGGTACTGAGAAATGGCATTAGAGGAGAATGAGATGGTGGTCTACAGTGTCATTATGATATCATCATAATTAAAGCAATTATTAATACTAGAAAAGAAGAAAAGGAAGGCCAGATATTATAGGCATGTCATTTAGACATCTTCACCAAGAAGCTACAACTCTGTGCTCCTCAGGGGTCCAACTGCATGCCCAGTAAAGTTGGGATGACTAGGGAGAGTGCTTGTTGTCAGACACACCTGGACACAGAGGTCATTGGACAGAATGGGCATGGCCACTGCAAGCGCATAGAAATTTTGGATATTAATCCCCTGACAAAGGAGTTCACTCTCCTGGTTCCTCTTAATGTCCTTTGTGCTTTTGGAATTCTTGTTGCTTGGGGCATGCTCTCCTGAATTTTCTCTTGTGGCCCATGGCTATGCACATCCTCCAAACAATAGACTAATGGAGTATAACTATCTTGATGCTGAACTGGACCCAGTTCCAACATGGAACAAAAAACTGACACTGGTTTTGCTCCTAGCTTTACTGAAACCCCAGCTATATTTCTTCTGTGACTAGACCAGTGGTTCTCAACCTTCCTAATGCCGCGACCCTTTAATACAGTTCCTCATGTTGTGATGACCCCCAGCTACAAAATTATTTTCATTGCTACTTCATAACTGTAATTTTGCTACTGTTATGAATTGTAATGTAAATATCTGATATGCAGGATGTATTTTCATTGTTACCAATTGAATATAATTAAAGCATAGTGATTAATCACAAAAACAATATGTAATTATATATGTGTTTTCTGATGGTCTTAGGCGACTCCTGTGAAAGGGCCGTTCAACCTCCAAAGGTGTCGCGACCTACAGGTTGAGAACCGCTGGACTAGACTAAGGGAAATGGGACTTTGGAAACACAAAGATGTAATTCCATCCAAATAAAAATCACTCATTCGCCATGTGAGTCTCAGAAAATTCTTTTTCTCAAGATATTATAGGGACTTCACCCCCAGTACCCAGTGGGGAAAAGGACCCTCACTTCATCCAACAATTAGAGTAAGACTTATAAAAATAGAGTGTGTGAATTGTGGTTTAGAAATGCAGATGAGACAGAAATAGAGGAAACTTCACTCATAGTCAGGAGACCAGGAGCCTCATCCTAGCTCCATCAAAAAGTATGAGAGCATTCCTTACCAGCAAGGAGGTAATAACTGTCTTTATTCCTCAAGGGTTATCATGCAAATCAAATGAGAACATATGGCTGATGCACACTGCAAAAGAAGAGTGTGCTATTAAATTTCAATGTGTGTATGATAGTGAGAATAACAGGACAACCTGGAGTACCTATTAGGAGGCCTGGTAGGAGGCCTGGACTTGGTCTCACGGTCAGGGAAGCATTGAAGAGGCCAAAGCTGAAAAAACAAATGAAGGTTAATGGCCCACTATTAGTCACAGAGAGGATTGTTTGCATTTATAAAAGACATGAAACACAATCTTTATTTACTTATTTATTTTATCCTTTAATGTGTCACTGAGTGCATTCTAGTCCAACATTCATTGTTCAGCAATTTTCTAATGAAATAGCTCTCAGTAATGTTTAACATAATAATGTGTTTTTAAAACCTCTTAAGGTGTTTTTACTTTTCATTTCCCATGTCCTCCTCACAAAACACCTTTAGATCATTTTCAAAAGAAGTACAAAAAAAATTAAAAGCAAAGGAGGCACTACCTTTTCTCTAATTCTTGAGTGAACTTGTAAAAATCCAATTATAAAAATAATACACTAGTACTGTGAAAACTTCAAGTAGTACAGAAGGGCATAAAGTAAAAGGTTCCTTTTCTATCCACCCCTACTTCTTGCCCAGAGATAACTAACCATAACAGTTTACTCTGAACCCTTCTGTGGTAGGCAGTTAGGTAGACATGAGCAGAGCAAAGATGGGCCAGTTACAGAAGGTCACCAGTGCGGAATGTCGGACACCTAGCAATGAAAAAGAACCAGTAGAGCAGATATTGGAGAAAATACTGTCATTCAAGACCTTGCTCATAAGACCCCCTCTCCACCCTAGAATGTTTCCAGTCATGCAGGTCGGAATCTCCTGACCTTTTCTCCCCTGACATGTGGTTAGTCATATGGTAGACACCGAACCCTTAGAGTAGAACAACAAGGCTGGAGGGAAGCCCCATCTAACTTCATGCAAGGAGAGAAGACAACAGGACAGGCCCTAATAGGTCAGTTTGAAAAAGAAAGCAGTTAACTCCCCTCTGAGGGTTTAAAACGAATTATATCCCCCTCCCCAAAGTGGCTCAAAGAGCTGCCCACTCGAAATTTCTCTTTGAGCGTACTTTCTTTTTGCTTGCCCAAATAAATGTTCTCTAGTGAGTATGAGTCTTGGCTCTCTATTCTTTTCTTAGCCAGAACTCAAGTACCGAGGTTGCTGAAGCTAGGTTTGATCTGTTGGTCTGACCCTCCCACCGATCAGACACAGGGTGCCATTCCCTCCCACCAACCGCCTACAACACTTCCACCACTTTCTTTATCTGCATAGTCAGCTGAGCCTTGAAAGCTGAGCACAGTCTCTTGGCAGTCAACAGAAGGAAGGTTATTTCCACAAGTGGAGGAACAACATGAGCATGCATGGTAAGATAGATTTCCAGTCCACATACATACAGTTCTCTGCCAAATTGAGTATAATTTGGCCTGTAATCACATTGGTAATCAGGGCAAAATATTCCATGGTATTCAGTTGAGTGACTTTTTGAACTCTCCTTCCATGGATCAAAACAAGCATCCCAGCACTACGTCAGGGCAGTAAAATGGGGGCTGGGAGGAGGATTGAATTTGCTTCTTTAGCTACTTACTGCTCTTTGATGTGGTCCCTGTGCTCTGCAAACCAGGTACTGTGCCCTGAGAGGCCCCGTGGCTCTCTCCGGCATGAAACCTGCATGACCCACTGGGAAAACTAGTATTTAAGCCAGTCAGAAGGGTTCCTTGGAGGATGGGAAGCACAGAAGAATATGGCTATGGAGGCAGATGATGATTGGAAGTGTTTGCATGGTATTCTAATGGGTTTGCGTTTATCTAGGCATTGAGGGGAGGAGATCAGTGAAGGCTTTAAACAGACCAAGGGCAGAAATAAGATTTTCCTGCCAGCAGGGATAGTGGGTTGGAGGGGACCAGAGCTGGATAGCCGGGAGGAGATCAGGGCAACAGTTAAAGAAAGAGATGTCGTGGACCCAGCATCATAATCCCCTCTTGTGTCTGAGGGATTTCCCATTCTATTGGCTTATGATTTGGATCTTAGGCCAATCTCCTACCATAAAAGCCAAAATCAACAACAACAAAAACCCCTGACATGCACATTTCTAGCCGTCCTTGCAGCTACAGTTAGGCTTAGTGGGACCACACTCATCCTGGTAGTGCTGGTAGAAGCAGTGGCAGCAATGATCCACTGCAAGCCTGACTCCGGGCCAGCAGTGATGGCATCCAGAGGCTGCTGGCGGCAGCAGTTGGTACAGGGCTGCAACGTGATGACCGTTGGTTGTATGCTGCCTGCCTGAATTCCCTTTGTTCCTGCCTGTTTTCCAAGCCTGGGTTTTCAGATCTCTGAGCAATTTTCATTCGATTTTAAAAATAATCCTCTGAGGAGGTAAGGTAGGTGTTATTATTCTTATTAAGATGAGAAGACTAAAACTCTGAAAAGATTGTGATTCTTTAGATCAAAAGCTAGTAAGTGACATACCTCAGGTTGGGTCCAAGTCTTTATGATGAGACTCAGTACTTGTTCCTCAACCTACTTGCTTATCAAACTTAGAAGCTCATAATGCCTGGTAGATATGACAAAGTGAAGGGAAGTGCTAGAAACTGGAGTTTATGCCTGTCACAACTTCTAGAGTTATGTAGAAGTCTTACCAGTAAGTCAATTACTTAAAACCATTTTTATTGGAGTAAAATACAAAATCTAGGTACAATTAGCAAATTCAAATAAATGTTACCTTTGTAGGAAGTGAACTTCTAGATTCTCCAGGGTTACAAAAGCATTCATCTCTTTAGCGTGTACTTTGGTAGAAATCTACAGGAAGTCCTAAAATGAAACATTAGCCAATCTTTACTAGTAGGCTAGTGTTGCAATTACCTAAATGTCCCCATTTAATTTAGTAAACACACACACACCCACACATACATATATATATATGTGATCTATGTGTACATATATAATAACCTCATTCATTTATGTTCTTACTAGAGGCCCGGTGCACAAAAATTTGTGCCCTCGGGGGGAAGGGGGGTCCCTCAGCCCTGCCTGTGCCCTCTCGCAGTCTGGGACCCCTCAGGAGATAATGACCTGCTGGCTTAGGCCTGCTCCCGGGTGGCAGAGGGCAGGCCCAATCCCTAGGCGCAGCCCCTGGTCGGGCTCAGAGCAGGGCCGATTGGGGAGTTGAGGCGCCGCCCCTTGTCATGCACAGAGCAGGGCGGATTGGGAGGTTGCGATGCCACCCTCAGGGTAGAGCCGATTGGGGGGTTGGGGCACCGTCCCGTCACACTCAAGGCAGGGTCGATGGGAAGGTTGCGGCACCACCCCGTCACGCACAGAGCAGGGCCCATC